>NC_056729.1:1505023384-1505323384 GCF_019279795.1 Protopterus annectens
CTTCAAAGCAGGCTACTTACATTACCAGTTCTCTGCACTGCCCTTTGGCTTATCTACTGTGCCCAGGGTCTTTACAAAGTGCCTGGCTCCAGTAATTGCATTTTGCAGGCAAAGAAATCTTCAAATATATCCATACCTGGACGATTGTCTAATTCAGGCAGAAAACAAAGACATTCTTCTAAAGCGTCTGACGTTTGTAAAAAGGGTTCTAATTTGTCTAGGGTACACTATAAATGAAAAGAAATCACAACTGGTACCCTCTCAAAAAATTACATTCCTGGGTGCAAGCTTGAATACAACTGCCCAGATGGCTTTCCTTATGCCAGAAACGCAAATTCATTTGATGACTTACTTCAAGCAGGTGGCCACAAAAACCCTGCTATCTGCAAGACAAATTCTGCAAGCTTTGGGGTTCATGGCCTCCTGCATTCTTCTAATTCCATATGCAAGACTACATATGAGGAAACTTCAGTGGTACTTAAAAAGTTTATGGAGTCAACATTGTCACAGCCTGGAAACAATGATTCCTATCATACCTTGCCTGCAACTAGAGTTCCTATAGTGGGCAGAAGCCTGCCACCAAAACAAGGGATTGTCATTCATACCACCCCCTGCCACCCAAACCCTAACTACAGATGCATCAGACTATGCTTGGGGGGCTCATCTGGCAGGGAAGTGCATTCAGGGCAAATGGAGCCCAAATCAAATGCACCTTCATATCAATCAAAAAGAAATGCTAGCTGTACAGAATGCACTGACAGCCTTCAAGGTCTACCTTCATCCAGGACAATTACTGATAAAGACGGACAACACCACAGTTATGTGGTACATAAACAAGCAGGGGAGTACACACTCTGACCCCCTTTGCAGACTAGCCATGGCATTGTGGAACACGGCCTTGACCTATCAAGTACAACTACAAGCTCAATTCCTGCCAAGAAAGCTGAATATTCTGGCAGACGAACTAAGCAGAAATCTCATGGACCCTCATGAATGGAAACTGGAACCATGGATTTTCAACCCGTTGACACACAAATGGGGGAGCCCAGACACAGATCTTTTTGTTTCACCCCAGAACTATCAGTTGGACAAAGTTTGCACAAGAACTCATCACAAAAAAGCCTGGAAAGTGGATGCTCTGTCCTTCAGCTGGAAAAAGACTATCAGTCTATGCCTTTTCCCCCTCTGCCTCTGCTCTCCAAAGTTCTACTAAAAGTTAAACACGACAAACCAAAAATGATTTTGATTGCTCCAGACTGGCCTTGCCAACACTGGTACCCACTCCTGTGCAGTGTGTCACACCTTCCACCGTGGCACCTGCCTCAGACACCTTACTTACTGTCTCAGCCGAACAACCAAACTCTGCACACTCAGCTCCAAACTTTGAATCTTGCAGTGTGGCTAATCACTGAAATTCACCCTTAGCATCCCTCAGCAAACCTGTGATGGATGTCATTTTGGAGGCAAGAAGACCTTGTACTAGAAAATCTTATGCTGGCAAATGGAAAAGATTCTGTGCCTGGAATCAATCTCAAAGGATAAGCTCAGCAGTGCCCAACATTCCTCAGATTTTTCAATACTTAACTGAGATGCTTCACAAGGGCCTGTCCTTTTCTTCCATAAAAATCCATGCCTCAGCCATTTCAGCTCATTACAACACAGAACCTCCCCTCTTCTGTCATCCTCTTCTAAAGCAGTATCTGAGAGGGGCCAAAAACTTAAGAACACCCAGGAGAGCTCCAATCCCTGACTGGGACCGCAATTTTGTATTGGGGAAACTCACTCTCCCTCCTTTCGAGCCAGCTGCTACTGCAGACTTAAAATCTCTCTCTTGGAAAACAGCTTTCCTTTTAGCAGTCACATCGGCTAGAAGGATTTCCAAATTACAGGCTCTTATGCCAGTAGAGCCTTTCATCATTTTTGATGTAGACAGGGTATCTCTGAGGACCAATCCATCCTTCATGCCTAAGGTGGTATCCAGTGTGGCTCTTAATCAGACCATTCATTTGCCAACTTTCTTTTCCAATCCACAGAACAAGGGGGAGCAGATTCTGCATTCATTGGATGTACACAGACAACTTAGATTTTACAGGACTAAATCTCAAAGAAAATCTGAACAACTGCTGGTAGCATTTGCTGCAGGAGCAGAGGGAAAGGCTATTTCAAAGCAAATAATTTCCAAATGGATAAGCCATTGTATTTGTTTCTGCTGTAAGCACCATGTAAAAATTATCCCCCAGGGGATCAGATCACATTCCACCAGGGCTGCATCTACTTCCAACAGCCTTTCTCAGAGGTATTCCTACTAGGGACATTCCAGAAGCTGCTACCTGGAGCTCAGTTCATACTTTCACCAAACATTACCATTTACCACTTTTCTCTAAATCCAGAGCTGGCTTTGCCAGTGCTGTCCTGCAGGGCCTTATAGCTGGTCCTAATGCTGTATAATTCCCTCCACCCAACCATAGCTTTGGGAATCTACCCAAATGTAATGACTGCAACAGTGAAACACGAAGAACATAGTACAGTTGTGTACACTTACCATAAATGTAGATGTTCAAGTGTATTCACTGTTGCAGTCCTGGTTACCCTCCCTCCAGCCCCCTATTTTTCTCTGGCTGTACCTCTACATTCTTTCACTATGCTTAAAAGCCCTTTTGGTGTATTTGCTTTTGGTTGGAGGTATATATTTTTTGTGTTTTTAATTTTATTTGCTCCCCATTTGGGGGGGCACCTGACATCTGGGGTAATAAAAACTAATGTAATGGTGTCGGCTGCATGTTTTATACCCCTGACGACCTGATTTCATGGAAGAAGGGACAGCAACCGACGCAGTACCCAATACTTTGTTAATCAGGCCAGCAGATTACCCAAATGTAATGACTACAACAGTTAATACACTCAAACATCTACACTTATGGTAAGTGTACACAACTGTACTTTACTTAGGGTGGCCGGCTTCCCAAAAGGTAATATAATGCATTCTTGATATTGAGTTTTAAGCCATGGCTTTCGCACCAAGTGTTTGTTTGTGTAAGACCTTCCTGAATGATGTTCTCATATTGGGAGGATTCAATGACTGCTCCCATTTTGCAATTGTCTGAAAACTTGGTTAACCATAGGCCTTTGACATTGGCTTTGACATCTGAAAAGTAGATGCCAAAGAGAAGTGGACCTAGCATAGAGCACTGTGGATTCCACTGGTGACCAGCCCCTTATTTTCTTTCAGTATAGTGCTACATCTCAAATCCACTACTGACTTTTTATTATTTGATTTGAACTACTCACTGGAATCCATATGCTTTTTGGATATTACTATACTGAAAGAAAATAATACTTTAGCTACTGCTATACATAGAAAGAATGTTCAAGTATCAAAATATGTCCACTCAACGAGTATGCATCCTAAGTATACATTCAGGGGAGTAGTAAAAAGCCGGTTCATGAGGATAAGCAGGCTTAGCACGAAGGATGATATGTTTTATAAGGAAATGGATGAGATGGCAACAGACTTTACTGATAGAGGATATAATACATCTATGATTGAACAATCCAAGAAAGAAGTAATATCTATGAGGGGGACTTTGGCTAAGCCTTACTTATTAAGGTTAAATGAGGAATCTACCAATAACTCTATTATAAAATCTAACTTTAATAGTAAGATTAATTATGTAATGAAATTCAATAGACAATCGGACATAATGCAGAAAATTATTAGAAAAAACTGGACTATTCTAACATCTAACCAGGAAATTAATGAGTTAATAGGCCACAGACCAAGTTTTACATACAAGAGAGAAAATAACCTTAAACAATTAATGTTCTGTAGTCCTATCTCTCCTTCATTCTTACATATGGGTTCAGAGCCGATTTCAAAGCTCGAAGTCTCTCATTTGGATTGTGGCAAGGTAGGTATCCCATAATGTACTAGTAAGAATCCCCAGATCTCGTTTGCCACGTCTACGAGTTCAGAAGTGCTCCCTTTCTTGGCTGTGGCTAAGTGGGATTTTTCTTCTTTATTCTTGTTTATAGTGATCGTTTTTTTCATAATAAGAAGTAGCTTAGTATAAATAGCTTAGTCGTTGTTATTATAGATAGCAATTTAGTGGTGTGTTTTTGAAAATTTGCAAAGTTATTGTTGAAAACTTGTTGGCTGTCGCTTCTGCAGGCCTTTTTCTCCTTTGAGTGGTATCCTTCTGTGTTTGTGTTTGTGGTAATATGTCTAAGGAGTTTAAGGATCATAAACCTTCAGGTTTTAAAAAGTGTCTCAAATGTTCCCAAAAAATGTCATTGATGGCCAGACATAGTAATTGTGTTTACTGCCTAGGTGCCATACATTTTCAGGAGGCATGTTCTTTTTGTCACTCCTTCAGTTCACGGGTTCTCCAGCAAAGGAAGAACAAATTGATCTTGAAAGGTCTCCTTAAGCCTTCCTTTGAGGAGGATTTAGCCAGCTCATCATCATCACATTCCAGGTCTCCCTCTTCTAAAAAAGAGAAAGTCAAGTCGGACAAGTGACAGTCTCCCTCACGGACTATTTTGTCTGGACCTCCACAGAAAATTTCAAAATTGGACAAATCTTCTACCTCTTCAGCTCCACTGTCCTCGGAGCCGGTCGAGGTTATGGACATCGACACTCCAGTATTGGTCCCAAGTTTTTCAGAGCTGACTACTGAAGATTTACCTTGGAGCTAGTCTAGAGAATTATTACCAGTCTCCCCGACTCTCAGATCTCCGATTTTACAGAGATCTAGATCACCTACCTTGTCTTCTAGATCCTCCAAGAGGCTTTCTGAAGAGATGTAGAGAGAGTAGTGCTTAGACTTTTGAAGTCATCAGCGCTAGCTAATTTGTTGCCGGCTCTGACCCAATAGTTTCCGAAGCCGTCTAAGGCCATACTCCCTGCTTCTGTTCCTCCTCCGAGCCATGTTGGTCCTTCGGAGCCAGAGCTATCTGTGCCGCTTGTTGTGGAACTGTTGGTTCTGGCACCTCTCTTGTCTGTCTCGTAGCTGAGTTCCGCTCCAACACCTTCGGCCCCATCCTTGGTGTCTAGCAGCCGAAGCTCATCAGTCGGCCCCGACAGGGACGCTTGGACCCGAACTTCCTCGGTTCTGAGCCTACCTCTCAGTGCGTCAGCTAGGCTGAGCTTGGATCCTACATCTATCTCGGAGCCGATCTCTTTGGAGCCAAGGACTACTTCCGCTTCCTCGGAACTGGGGGTGTCCTCAGAGCCAGAGAGATCTGCTTTCGAGATTATGAGGAGCATGCTGTCTAGGTCTTCAGCTCCACACAAGGGTACCGATGCTCTTCCCCCTCAAGCTCCAGCCTCTGTCTCAGCACCATCTCTCTCTCTTGACAGCAGAGACCCGCAGCCTCAGGAGCCCCCATTGGGTGGGCCCCAGTCTTCCAAGACCTCCCCAGAATACCCTTTTGAGGAGTCTCCTTGAAAGAGAACTTGCGAGAGGAAGCATGTAGACCACATGATGAGTCCATCACCTCTGACACTGACATGAGTCCATCACCTCTGACACTGACCTCGAGGAGTAATAAGGGTTCCATAGCTCATCCTCTGATGATATCTCCTTTGTAGATATCCTAGAGATCCTGAAACAGAGAGGCGGCTGGTACACTGTCACCCCTTCTGATGAGAAGTCAGTGTACCTGAAGGCTTTTGGGTCTCAACCTTCAGTCTCTTGGGTGTCTCCACCTTTTGATTAGCTCTTAGATTTAGTCAGTTGAACGGTGTGGGAAACTCCTGATGCTGTGGAACCAGTTCCCAGAAGGCCCAACAAATTTCTTTCAGCCCCCAAAGAGAAAGAGTTTTTGTCTAAGGGTGTGCCTGTAGATGCCATGGTGGTGCAGCAGCCACAAAGAATGAACTAGCAGAAACATCCTCATCTGTCCATCCACCTAACAAGGAGTATCGAACGATGGATAGATATGGGAAGCGTATCTTCTCTTCAGCGGCATTTAAACTCAGATCACTGAATTACCTCACCCATTTTAGTAGGCTTCAAAGAGATCTCCTAAAGGAGCTAGGAGGTACTCTCCAAGGTACCTTAGCTGAAGGAGTCCCTGAGGAGGTTACTGCTCAGTTGTCTACCTTAAACTCTATTGTTAACTCCTCTGTGAGGCGGATATCTTATGCAGCAGATGGAGCAAGCAGGTCAGCAGGTTCAGGAGTTTCCCTTAGGAGACACTCCTGGATGCGTTTATGTAACTTTGTGGAGCCCTTCAAATCTACATTTACCAACGCCCCCTTTGACGGCTCCTCTCTGTTTGGACCAAAGGTAAAAGATACACTCACCAGGTGCAAGCAGGAAGAGAAAACTCTTTCTGCCATGGGAGTACATTTTTCCATCCCTTCATGACCATACCCTAAAGGTCAGAGAGGTGGGAAAATGTGGTTCAAGACATCTCAGAGATTTTTTTCGGGCACACAAGGTGATTCCTCCTTCAGAGGCAGAGGAGGAGGAAGTAATGGTAGACATCACCCTAGAGGTAGGGGGGGTCTGCAAAATCAGAGTGGCCACGATTCCTTTTGTGAACGTCCTTATCAGCGCTCCTGAAGTGGGGCCCAACTGTGTTTCTCTGGAGCCAGTCAGAGGTCACTTATCTTCCTATCCAGAAACCTGGCACAACATCACCCAAGACAAGTGAGTACAAAGAATAATTTCCAGAGGATACTCCATACCCTTCTCTTTCCCACCTCATCCCACCAAAGAAATCCCAGATGTTCCACCCAATCATAGGGATCAAGCAACTATAGAAGTCCAAAAGTTACTTCGAAAGAGAGTCATCCAAACTGTCCACACAGACCAGATAGGATTCGGAACTTACTCCAGAATCTTTTTAGTGCCAAAATGAACAGGGAACTGGAGGCCCATTTTGGATCTCAGCAAGTTAAATGAATCAGTAAAGAAGTCCTTGTTCCGAATGGTAACATTGCAGTCTATACTCCCTCTGTTAGGGAAAGACAATTGGATGTGCTCCATTGACCTCCAAGGTGCGTAATACCACACATAAATGGGCAGAGCATCAAGGAGTCATTAACACTTCCAGCTGGGACCCAGTCATTATCAATTTCGTGGTCTGCCCTTTGGTCTCACCACAGCCCCCAGGGTGTTCACCAAATGCATGGCGGTAGTAACGGCTCACTTGAGACATCTTGGATTCCAAGTGTTTCCATACCTGGACGACTCACTCCTGAATGCCACCACCAGGCACCTACTTCTACAAGGCAGGGATTCAACCATCCAAGTCTGCATTCAACTGGGGATTACTATAAACTGGGAAAAGTCTGCCTTGTCGCCCTCTCAATATCTGACTTTTATAGGTGCAGAAATAGACACAGTTGCCATTATGGCTCACCTTCCTGCAGACAGAATACAAAATCTAAGACAGCAGATATACAGTCTACTCCCCCAGCATAAAGTCAAAGCGAAGACAGTGCTCAAACTTCTACGAACCATGGCCACTACTATAACTCTAGTTCCACTAGCCACACTACATATGAGAATCCTTCAATGGCTACTTTTTTCCCAGTGGTCTCTTCAACAACTGCCTCTGTCTCATACTATTTTGATAATGGAGTCTTGCAAAAAGGACTTTTGTTGGTGGATTCACTCCAATCAACTAATGATAGGGACACCATTCATTCCTTGCCAACCCGTTTCGTGGATGTCCTTATCAGCGCTTCTGAAGTTGGGCCCGACTGTGCTTTTCTGGAGCCAGTCGGGGTCGCTTATCTTTCTATCCAGAAGCCTGGCACGACATCACCCAAGATAAGTGTGTACAAATAATAATTTCCAGAGGATACTCCATACCCTTCTCTTTTCCACCTGATCCCACCAAGAAAATCCCAGATGTTCCACCCAATAACAGGGATCAAGCAGCTGTAGAAGTCCAAAAGTTACTTCAAAAGAGAGTCATCCAAACTGTCCCCGCAGACCAGATAGGATTCGGAACTTACTCCAGATTTTTTTTTAGTGCCAAAATGAACAGGAAACTGGAGGCCCATTTTGGATCTCAGCAAGTTAAACGAATCAGTAAAGAAGTCCAAGTTTCGAATGGCAACACTGCAGTCTATACTCCCTCTGTTAGGGAAAGACAATTGGATGTGCTCCATAGACCTCCAAGATGCGTAATACCACATAAAAATGGGCAGAGCATCAAGGAGTCATTTATGCTTCCAGCTGGGACCCAGTCATTATCAATTTCGTAGTCTGCCCTTTGGTCTCACCACAGCCCCCAGGGTGTTCACCAAATGCATGGCGGTAGTAACAGCTCACTTAAGACATCTTGGATTCCAAGTGTTTCCATACCTGGACGACTCGCTCCTGACTGCCATCACCAGACACCTACTTCTACAAGCCAGGGATTCAACCATCCAAGTCTGCATTCAACTGGGGATTACTATAAATTGGGAAAAGTCTGCCTTGTCGCCCTCTCAATATCTGACTTTTATTGGTGCAGAAATAGACACAGTTGCCATTATGGCTCACCTTCCTGCAGACAGAATACAAAATCTAAGACAACAGATATACAGTCTAGTCCCTCAACATAAAGTCAAAGTGAAGACAGTGCTCAAACTTCTACGAACCATGGCCTCTATTATAATTCTATTTCCACTAGCCAGACTACATATGAGAATCCTTCAATGGCTACTTTTTTCCCAGTGGTCTCTTCAACAACTGCCTCTGTCTCATCCTATTTTGATAACGGAATCTTGCAAAAAGGACCTTCATTGGTAGATTCACTCCAATCAACTAACGATAGGGACACCATTCATTCCTCGCCAACCCGTTGCTACTGTGACCACTGATGCCTCCCAGGTAGGGTGGGGGGAGGGCATTATCTAGGCAGGACAGTCCAAGGCACATGGTAAGAACACAAGACTCACTTGCATATCAATGTCCTAGAGATGAGAGCTGTGCTACTAGTGCTGCAAGCACTTAACGACTTTCTTCCTCTAGGGACAATAGCAATCCAATCAGACAATATGTCAGTGGTAGGGTATATAAACAAACAAGGAGGAACCAGATCATATCCCCTATGTTGAGAGGCTCTTTGTGTTTGGCAGTGGCTGATATCTTCCCAATGCTTTCTAGTTGCAACGCATATCCCAGGGCCCGGGGAAAACCAGTGTGATAGCTGACAAGCTCAGCAAGGCAATCTTGATGCCTCATGAGTGGTCTCTGAATCAGAAAGTTCCAGAACAGATTTTCTCCAAATGGGGACAGCCTTGCTGCGATCTGTTTGCCAGCCCAATCAACGCCAAATGCAGCAGTTACTTCTCCCTTACCCCCCCTTCTGGGGGAGACACCGAGAGATGCACTTGTTCACAATTGGCCCATGGGACTTCTTTATGCATTCCCTCCCTTTTTGCTAATATCAAAAGTGATCCAGAAAGCAAAGACCTTGGGAAGCAGAATGATTCTTATCACTCCTTACTGGCCTCGTCAGATTTGGTTCCCCTTTCTCGAGCCTCAAATTCTGGATGATCCATGGACTCTGGATCCAGTACCAAACCTTCTGACATACATGTCAGGCACCTTCCACCCCTGCCTCCACACCCTCAACTTGACAGCGTAGCTGCTTCACTTCCATCCCTAGTCAGGCTTCATGATTTTTCCCCTGAAGTTACACATATCCTCACATCTTCTCATAAGCCTTCTACGAGAAAATTCTACACTAGCAAATGGAAAAGATTTTCTATCTGGGCAAGAGAAAAAAACAAAGATCCTTACACAGCCTCCATTCCCTTGGTGTTAGAATTCTTAACCAAACTTTTTCATCAGGGATCAGCTGCTGCTACAATCAAAGTTCGATTGGCAGCGATCTCCAATTTTCATTTGGGACATCATGAACCTAATCTTTTGGCTCACAGATTGTGTAAATCATTTTTAAAAGGCACTACCTTGCTGAGACCCCCTTTTCAGAAACCTGTATCTCCCTGGGATCTAAATTTTGTTCTGTCCAAACGTACTTCCCTAACTTTTGAACCCGCACATACTTGTGAATTAAGGTTCCTTTCATGGAAGACCATTTTTCTAGTAGCCATTACATTCACCAGAAGAGTGTCAGAGTTACAAGCACTGTCAGTCAAACCGCCTTACTTGATCTTTCATAGAGATAGAGTTTCCTTTCATACAAATCTTTCCTTCATCCCTAAGGTTTGCTCTCAGTCTAATATGAATCAAACTGTTGAACTGCCAGTCTTTTTTCCTAATCATTCAAACAGAGCGGAATATAAGTTTCATCAGCTTGATGTTCACAGGCAGTTAAGGTTTTATCTACATAGAACCAAGGAGCTTAGGAGATCAGACCAATTGTTTGTATCTTTTTCTGAGACAAGAAAAGGTATGCCAGTCTCTAAGATAGCATTATCAAATTGGATTTCAAATTGGATTTTGTTTATTTACTCTTCCAATGGCAAAGAACTCCCGTTTAAAATTAAGGCTCATTCTGCCAGATCCGTATCCACATCTGCTGCCTTTCAAGCCAGAATCCCAATTGACAGTATATGTGCAGCAGCAACTTGGGCTACCCCTCATACCTTTATTACTCATTACAAATTGGATTTGGCCTCAGGGGGTAGAGCCTCCTTTGGTTCCACTGTTCTTAGGAGTATATTCCTGTGAGCCACCCGAGTAAAAGGTGCTAGGGCTGCTGTCCCATATGTAAGAATGAAGGAGAGATAGGACGACAGAACATAAAGAAGTTATGTACTCACCATAACTTTCAATGTTTGTAGTCTATTTCACCCTTCATTCTTACGAACCCACCCACCTACCCATGTCCATGCATCCTTGGAGGATCTGGAGACAAGATAGTATCTATCTTCTGTAGGATGGAGACCTTTCATCTTTGTTGTTCCTTGTGGAAATACCTTCTTTCGCTTTAGACAGCAGCAAACAAAATCTGGGGATTCTTACTTTGCCACAAGCCAACTGAGAGACTTCGAGCTTTGAAATCAGCCGAGTCGGAGCCAAGGATCAGCTCCGAACCCATATGTAAGAATGAAGGGGGAAATGGACTACAAACATGGAACTTTATGGTGAGTACATAACTTCTTTTTGTGCTATAAAGATGTTAAAATGAAGAAAGTTATTAAGACACCTATGGGAAAACCAGGGACAGTTCCTTGCTTGAATTGTACACATTGTGATGATATTAATATGGATAATTCATTTATACATCCATTAAGTGGGAAAATGTTTGCATTTAGGGCCAGGGGCACACGCAATACATCAAATGTGGTATATTTTGCTAACTGTACCCAATGACTGTTTCTATATAGAAAAGACCAATAAAAATTAAAAGAAAGAATCCGTTCACATTTATCAGATATGCAAAGGAACGTTTTAACAAATGCAGTGGTGAAACATATGTCTAGTAATGGCTTAATGCATAAATTAAAGTTTAGGATTTTACAGGTAATCCATCAAAATCCTAAAGGTGGTGACTTAGTGAATAGAAACTGAATTAATGGAGTATAAATGGATTCATTATTTTCGTGCAGATAACTACCCAGGCCTCAATTCTGCTATTAGTATTAAACTTGTTCTAAGAGTGAGGCATGAATTAATTTAAGATTTTGAAATGTGATATTTAAATGAATAGATTGTTAAAATCTTTATATATGTATATATAGGTTCATAGGTTCATAGGTTCATACTAGGCTATCTGCCCGAGGGCATTTACAAGCCTAGCCCATCGTTTTGTGGCTTAGGCCACCCCTTTAGTATGGGGAACTATACCCATTATTTTTCTGTGCCTCTGTCGAGCAGTGACACTGAGGTAATCCCTGGGGTATATCTGCGATCTCCCATCCATTGGTCAAGATTTCTCTTGAACAAGGCCAGCGAGGTGCTCTGCCTCACATGTACCGGGATTTTGTTCCACAGCATAGGGAGTCTTTGGGTGATGAATCTATCCCTCCAGCACGTCCTATTAATAGCCGTGTCAAGGTTTAAGTCTCCGCCTTGTGGCTCTGATGGATCTAGATTTTTGAGGTGAAGCATATTCATCAAATCTGGGTTTGACATGGCCTTGTATGTTAGGCAAAGGTCACCTCTGAGCAAGTGCGACTGAATAGAGCTGGAGTTCTTTCAGTCGGGCAGCATAGGACAGATTTTTGAGACCCTTTATCCTTTTGGTGAGGAACTTTTGTGGCCTCTCCAGCTGCTGCAAGTGTCGGGTCAGATACATTCAATGGGGCATTGTACTCAATCATTGGTCTGATGAGTGATGAGTAAAGGGAGACTATGACCTCCCTTGATCTAGATGAGAATCCTTCATTATAAGGTGGGCAATGTAGAAGGTCTTCCTAACTACTTTAGCTACATGGGTGTCGAATGACAGACTACTATCAACCTGGGTCCCCAGGTCCCTGATAACTTCTTCTGTGCTCAGTGGATTGCCACCTATTTGGTAGCTAGGGGTAACCTTGTTTTTCCCAAGGGTATGACTATGCATTTTTGGCATTTAACTTTAGGCCGTGGCTCTGGCACCAGTTATCCGCTTCTGTGAGACCCTTCTGAAGGATATCTGTGTCAGATGTGTTTTCTACTATGGCCAGTTTGCAGTCATCTGCAAACTTTGTCAGCCATAACCCTCCTGTGTTTGCTTGTACTTCGGAAAAGTAGATGCCAAACAAGAGTGGGCCCAGGACTGAGCCCTGTGGGACACCACTTGTGACAGGCTTTGAGTCTGACATGGCGCCAGCAGCTCTGACCCTGTGGGTTCTGTCACTCAGCCAGTTTGCAACCCATCTTGTGATGTATGGGTTGACATTTAAGCTGATGAGTTTTTCAATGATACCCGAATGGGGTATTGTATCGAAGGCCTTAGCCAGATCGAGGTAGGCTGTATGGACTGCCTTTCCCTCATCAATGGCTTTGGTGACTGTTTCGAAAAAGTCAACCAAGTTTAAAAGGCATGATATATGTTATGTATTCTTATATACACATATAGTTGTTATGTATTTTATAAATATTTTTATTGCCTTTGATATGTATTTAGGAGATAGGGCACTTTAAGCTAATTAGGACTTAATTGGTTATGTGAGCAGATTGGTTCAACTGTTTTTTTACAAATGGTATACTTTGATACTTTGTTGTTGATTTTATACATTGAGGAAGAGTTATACTTGAAAGCTTTGTACAACCATTAAACGTTGTGGTGAACATCTGGGTTTTGTCTTTTTTTTTTTTTTTTTTTTTTAGCTATTGTATAGATAAGACAGAAAGAAAACTTAGAACAAGGATCTACAAACATTTGTATGCAATATCAAGGGGTAATGTGAATAATTCACTGTATAAACACTCCTTACAGTGTCAGGACTTCACTAGATTTAAATTTGGGATCTTAGAATCTTATATCTGGACAATTTTTAAAGGCAATTCTGATGTCCTAAAAATTCTAGGGAATGAGCCGAATTTTGTTTACAAGATGGGGACGAATTTGAAATCAATATTTGAATATCCTGTCAAAATCATTTCTCTACTTGATAAAGGTACTACCAAGTGCGGGATATGCAGGCAATGCCCCTACATACATGAATCTAATAATATAGTTGTTTGTCTTTCGGCTTTTCTCGGTTAGGGGTCACCACAGCGGAACTCCGGTCCTCTAATGATTGGCAGTTGTTTTTTATGGTGTCGAGTTGCCAGCTCAACGCCCAACCTTCAACGAAGGCACGCCCATTCAACGCATGTCTTTCGAACGCCCACTCGACCGTGGGGAGGACATGCAGACTCCACACAGAAGGCACTCCCAAGCCGAGAATCGAACGAGAGAACCTCTTGCTGTGAGTCAACAACACTAGCGCTGCACCACCGCGGAAGTGTATAGTACTAAAGGAAAATGGATACAAGGTTAATTTGCACAAAGAAAACTGTAACAACAAGGGTATAGTTTACATTTCAATCTGCCAAACTTGTGGCAGTTATTGTATAGGTAAGACAGAAAGAAAACTTAGAACAAGGATCTACAACATTTGAATGCAATATCAAGGGTAATGTGAATAATTCACTGTATAAACACTCCTTACAGTGTCAGGACTTCACTGGATTTAAATTTGGGATATTAGAACAAGTTCCATTAAATGCCCGTGGTGGATGGTGGGAGTTCCGGTTGGAGGTAAGAAAACTTTTTTGGATAATAAAATTAAACTCTAACACACCACCAGGTATTAATGAGAATATTCCTTTGGTTCCAGTGTTAAAAAAAGAGTGCTCTGGATGTAACATAATATTTTTCTTAAAGCTTCAACATTTTATATTTTTAACATAAATGTTTTAAGTTGTCAGTTCATGGAGCAGTGTAGATCACTTTAATTACAGAATTTTTAATTTGTAAATTGTCTAATTAATTAACTAGAATGTAAGTGACACCTATTATGATGTGCTTATGGGAGTAATAACTTAGTTCTGAAGAAGTCTCTTCTCTGGTGAGGGAGATGAAAGTGCTTAACTTTATTTGTGTTTGGAATAAAGTGCGTTCATAAGAAGTTTGGTCCTGTTATTCCTGTGGAGATATGGAGCTTATGGTGTGGACCCAGTGAATTGCTTTCTTTGACAAAGCCAAACTGTAATGGATCCAGTGTCTGGAAGTCTCCTGTGTCCTTGTTGATAATTTCCGTGATAATTCTTCCATGGCTTTTCAAATAAGACTAGTCAGTCTAATGGGTCTGTTGTTTCCAGGATCTGTTGAAGGTCCTCCCCTTTGAAGGGAGATGACCATTGCAGTCCTCCATTCACATGGCACAAAGCCTGTTTTAAGACCATAGTTAAGTAGTGACTCCAGGAGTCCTGATGAGTCATATTTTAGACTGTTCAGGAGGCATGCTAGGATGTTATCAGGGCCCACTGAGGCAATGTTCTTTCTTTAGCAAGCACAGCCAGTATATGCTTGCTAGTTACAGTTGGAGGGGTTATGTTTGAAGATATTTTTGGGGGATGGTTGGGGGTCTGAGAAGGGTAAAATTGGTAATGAATTTGTTTGCTAACAGATTTACTGTATTGCCAGATTCAGTGAATGTGACACTGTTAATCACCAGTTAATTACATGCTGTGCGGTACCCTTGAGGTTTCTAACATAGCTGAAGAAGGCATTATGGATGTTTTTCGTGTTTCGCTGTTGCAGTAATCACACTTGGGTTATCTCCCTGCAGGTAGCCCTCAGTCGGCCTGAATACCAGAGTTGGGATTTCTGCATCAGATACTGTTGCCTCTTCCATGACGTCAGGTCATCAGGGGTATAAAACATGCAGCCGATGCCATTACATCAGCTTTTCTTGCCACACGGGAGCCCAAAGCAGAAGCAGTTCGCAAGTGCCGGTCGGCCGCTCTCTGAAATTTTCATTTTTCAAGTTTCAAACCTGAAGTCTTCTAAAGCCAAGTACCCTGTTGGGGATTCTTTTTTCTTGCTCTAACCGATGTCAGAAAAAGTTAACAGTTGTCTTGTCTGTAGATAGCAAATACCTCACAGAGATTTTCATTTTTACTGTGTCACCTGTTTAGGCCCAGACCACGATGTCCCTCACTGCTGGTTTTTTGCCTTGTTTAATGCCCGAACTATTCATCGTTGAGCTATCTTTGTTGCTAAATTCTTTTGCTGTCGTTCTCCATATTCCAAAATGGCTACGGTAAGCCATCCGACTACCGATCTTCCGAAAAAAATGTAAGGCTAAAGACAGAGAAGACTGCATAGGTCCAAAATTGCCAACAATGCTTCCATTAAGCTAGTTGCCAGTCCGACAGTACTCAGTGAGGCGTCTTCGCAGCCTCTGATACCCACTTCTACAGATTCACAGGGCTTTGCTGAGACCCATTCGGAGTCTGGTATGCTGCGAGATGCTTCTTCGATTATGGAACCTGCGGATGACTCTACCTTGGATGGGTCCAGAGCCGCTATGCCGGCACCAGCTTCTAAGGGTGTACTCCGACCTTTCAATGTTCGTATTAAACAGACTACTTCGTTTCAGACTAAAATGACCGAGTTTCTTAGGCCCAGAGTTTGCACTACACCTAGAAAACTGAAGACCAAAGTGCATGCTCAAGCTCCCGTGCCATAGAAGCAAATACTTAGAATGGCTGAAGACCTTATAACTCTAATTAGGGGAAGCCATCCTTCCCCCTTAAAAGACAGAGAATTGATTTCCCTTCTGATTCAACAGATCATGAGTCTGATGACTCTGATCCCTTTGATTACCAGGACATACCCTTTTCTACCTATGAGGATTCAGATGCAGAGGATTCCATGCCCTCTGCCTCCCCTCCAGAGGACTTTTCTTTTGGTGAAACCTTGCATACCTTAAGAGAGCATTTCCGTTCGGAATGCCAGGACTACCCACAGTCCAAAAAGAGACTCAGAGAATTTTTAGACTTGCCTCAGCACAAGCCTCTAGCTATACCGCCTGTCCTGGATATTGTAGATGATGTTTTCGTGGAATCCACTCTTACTCCTGATACTTTACCACCAGCTCCTAGAAAGCCTGACGGGTACTACAGGGTACCTGACTCTCACACATTTCTCTTTAAGAATCCCACTGTGGAACAAGAGACCATTTCCCAGGGACCTAAAGGTATTAAGACTACTACAGCCAAAAATCCTACCCCTTCGGACAGGGATTCGAGGGCTTTGGACAGATGGGGCAAGAGGGTATATACCTCTGCAACTCTTGCCATCAGGGCTTTAAATTACCAGTTTCACATGCAGAAGTCCCAGCAGCATATTATGGAATGAAGTAAACAAAAAATGTTGTTGCTTCCAGATTTTGCAGAAAATAAAGATTTACAAGAGTTAATGCATTCTGCAAACCAAGTCAGTAAACATACTTTGCAGTGTGGTTTCGATGCCTTAGAAGCATCTCGCAGGGCTTCAGTACTGGGTCTGTACTGAGAAGGCATGCCTGGCTGAAGAAACAAATCTTGTCAGACCATGTCAAAGCAAAGTTACTAGATGCTCCATTAAACCAGGAACGTTTGTTTGGCACAAAAGCAGAAGAGTAAAAAGATGGAGGAAAAAACTAAATCTATGCAAACTGTTAAAGATTTGTTACAGTTACAGCCACCTAGATTCAGTAGGCATTGGCCTTCAAAAAACTGGCCCTTTCCAGTCCCTACCAGGTCTTCTCAGCCCAAACCCAGGGGCAACAGACTACCGAGGCTACAGTCTTAGGGTACATAGAGATCTAAACAATGGAGTGCTTCCCCCTTAAAAACAGGGAGTGGTAAGCCACCCCCTTATGAAACAAAATTCACAATGACTTGTCTGTCATCCTTTCCAACCATGCCCAAGTACTTGCACCCCTAGGAGGAAAAGTCGCCCAGCATGCAAAAAAACTGGATGTCCATTACCCAGGACTGATGGGTCCTAAACATTGTATCCCAGGGATACAGATTCTACTTCCACTCACTGTCAACCCCAAACAGGTTACCAGACCTTCCTCCAAACCAGTGGGCAGAGGCTCAAAAGCAAGTACTTTCTCTTCTCAGTATCAGGGCTATTCAGCCTGTTTCAGTAGAGCAAAGAGGACAGAGTTTCTACTCCAGACTGTACCTGGTGACCAGAAAAGAGGGCTGTTGGCACCCTATCCTGGTCCATTTTCAACACCTTCCTGGTGGTCTCAAAATTCAAAATACTTACACTACAACAGCTGCTTCCTATGCTAGTCAAGGACTCCTGGCTAGTCACCCTAGACCTAAAAGAAGCTTGTCTGCACATCCCCATTAGGGAATCTTGCAGGAAATATCTACGTTTCAGTGCAGGCTCTATGCACTATCAGTTCACTGCACTTTTCTTTGGCTTATCTACTGTGCCCAGGGTATTCACAAAGTGCCTGGCTCCAGAGATGGCATACTGCAGGCAGAGAAAAATTCAAATTTATCTATACTTGGACAATTGCCTGATTCAGGCGGACATTCAGGAATTGCTACTTCAGCACCTGGCATTTGTAAAGACTTCTAACTTCTCTGGGGTACACCATCAACGAAAAGAAATCACATATGGTGCCTAGCCAAAAGATTGTATTCCTGGGAGCAAGCTTGAACACAACTTCCCAGATGGCATTCCTTACTCCAAAAAAGCAGGTTTATTTGACAAACTATGTCAACTTAATGGCCACCAGAACCCAGCTATCTGCAAGAAAAATACTGCAAGCCATAGGGTTCATGGCCTCATGCATTCTACTAATTCTATATGAGCAGAGTTCAATGGTACTTAAAAAGTCTCTGGTGCCAACATTCTCAGGATCTGCAAACAATTATTTCTGTCATTCCTTGTCTAAGGGCAGAGTTCCTTTGGTAGGCAGTGGCTTGCAACCACAACAAGGGACTCCCTTTCACTCAACCCCTTGCCTCCCAAACCCTGACAACAGACTCATCAGACTATGCATGGGGGGCTCACATGGCTGGCAAATGCATTCAAGGCAAATGGAGCCCAGGACAAATTCACCTACATATGAATCAAAAAGAAATGTTAGTTGTACAGAATGCTCTGACAGCCTTCAAATACCTTATCCTTCCAGGACAACTCTTGATAAAGACAGACAACACCACAGTTATGTGGTACATAAACAAGCAGGGGGAACTCATTTCTACCCACTCTGCAGGTTAGCCATGGCCCTGTGGAACACAGCCTTGAGCAACCAAGTGCACCTGCAAGCTCAATTCCTGCCAGGCAAACAAAATTCACTGGCAGACGACTTAAGCAGAAATCTACTGGACCCACACGAGTGGAAACTGGAACCCAACTCATTCAAAATTCTAACCCACAGGTGGGGGACACCAGAGGTGAATCTCTTTGCCTCCCCCCAAAACCATCAATTGAGCAAATTTTGCACCAGAAATCACCACAGCCAAGCATGGAAAGTGGATGCCTTATCCTTTACATGGGAAAACCTCTCACTTTGTGCCTTTCCCCCTCTGCCCCTCCTCTCAAAAGTACTACTTAAGATCAAACAGGGCAAACCAAGGACAATCCTTATTGCACCGGACTGGCCCCGCCAGCACTGGTACCGACTCCTATGCAGTCTGGCATCAGTGCCACCCTGGCACCTACATCAGACTCCCTCCCTGCTGTCCCAGCAGGAGGGACAGATTTTGCATCCTCAGCTGCAAACCCTGAACCTTGCAGCCTGGTTTATTCCCTGAGTTCACCACCAGCAACCCTCAGCAAACAGGTGCTGAATGTCATCCTTGAGACCAGAAGACCTAGTACTAGGAAATCCTATTCAGAAAATTTTAAAAGATACTGTTCTTGGAGCCAGTCTCAAGGAAAGGACACAGCCTTGCCCACCTTACCTCAAATCCTAGATTACCTAACAGAGCTGATCCACAAAGACTTATCCTTCTCTTCTATTAAGATTCATGCCTCGGCCATCTCAGCTCATTATAATACTGAGCCACCTCTCTTTCCTCACCCTCTGGTCAAACAGTTCCTGAGAGGAGCTAAAAATTTAAGACCCCCTAGGAGAGCTCCCACCCCTGCCTGGGACCTTAACTTTGTACTAGAGAAGCTCACGCTTCCCCCTTTTGAGCCTGCTGCTACAGCACAGTTAAAATTCCTCTCTTGGAAAACAGCATTACTTTTAGCCATTACTTCAGCAAGAAGAGTGTCTGAGTTACAGGCACTAATGGCTGTGGAGCCCTTCATTATTTTCCATGCTGACAGGGTTTCCCTCAGGACTAACCCATCTTTTATGCCCAAGGTGGTATCCAGTGTGTCTCTAAACCAATCCATCCATTTACCAACCTTTTTTCCTAATCCTTAGAATAAAGGTGAAAGGATCCTGCACTATTTGGATGTACACAGACAACTCAGGTTCTACCTTGACAGGACTAAGCCTTTCAGAAAATCTGACCAGCTGCTAGTCAGCTTTGCTACAGGGCCAGAGGTCAAGGCCATTTCAAAGCAAACCATTTCAAAATGGATAGCACACTGCATCTGTTTCTGCTAGAAACATCATGGAAAACCTACCCCACAGGAGATCAGAACTCATTCCACTAAGGCTACCTCAACCTCTACAGCATTTCTCATGGGAGTCCCTAACAGGGACATCCTGGAAGCTGCAACCTGGAGTTCTGTACACACCTTCGCCAAGCATTACCACTTACCTGTCTTTTCTAAATCCAGAGCTGCATTTGCCACAGCAGTCTTACAAGGCCTGCTAGCCAGCCCTACTCTTACTTAACTGCCATGGATGCAACCAAGGCATTTTGTTCCTGGGGGATAGTCCTGGGTTTGCTTCTGGTAGGTACAACAGCTTCTATGCAACCCTCAACATGGTTATACAGAATTTCTGAGATAATTCAGCATAGGCTGCTGTGTTCTTGAGGTTTGGAGGGGCAATTTTGATAAACCATCACCTAATGGAAGGTAATTTGCCTTGGAATAGTTCCTGTTTCTGGTTTTAATGGGATTACAAAGTTTGTTTTGATTTCAAAGGTGTTATGGTTGGACCTTACCAGGGAGGATGAGATATTTGAGAGAGTGCAGCATTCTCCCATATTTGCTACCACGAGGTCCAGTATATTGGAGACTCTAATGGGCGTATTCACTGCTTGGTCAAGTGTTTTTGAGGCCAAGTAGCATTCTCAGTCTGTAGAGAGGTAATTAAAGTCTCCCATGAACAAGGTTTTAGGTTGGATGGTAAGTTTCTCTAGTATGTCCAAGTATGCATTGTGAGCTTCTTGGGACATGGTGGATGACCTGTAGCTGGCTAGGATATGGTATGGGATTTTGTCTGTGGTGGTCTGCGAGTGCAGGAACTCCAGCACATCATATTGTTTGACCACCCTAAATGTATGCTTGTTATTGCTGTTGTGACATCCCTCCTCTGGGTCAGTAATCAAGGAGCCTCAATCCTCACCACTGACACTGATGAGGGATTTTCACTTGGAGCAAAGATAGATACACACAGTATTTTCAGATGTAGCTCTCTGCACCAAGAACAATTTCCCTTAAGAGCACACAGGAAACACTCATTCATCCTGGGACTGCGTTTCCCTATCTCTGTCCAGGCCCCAAATAAGACTGCACACTGACACAGCTATAGAGTTAAGTCCTTAGCCTGGTGTTCCAAGCCAAGTCTTCCACTACCCTCTCTGTAAAATCAGTGCTGTCAGTGTCCATGTTCAAAGTAGCTGACACAGGCACTCTCTTTGAGCTTTGGTTTTGTCACACACACACACACACACACACACACACACACACACACACACACACACACACACACACACACACACACACACCTATCAAAGGCTGGCACAGCTTCACTAGCTCTACTACCTTTGCTCAGGCTATAAGGTAGATACAATGCCACCAGAACACCTACAAAGCCAGCTACTCTAAAGCTGTTACCAGGTTACTCAATTATACTGAGTGAAATTAAGACTAATACCAGTGGTAATGCTGACAAAACAGCAAGGCTTTCAGGAGTGGCCACAGTGTCATCAAATAAATATAAGTACTCTTAAAGGTTAAAATATTCTCTAAATGACTAACCACAATGAAAAGTTTAAATATATTTAATAGTAAATAATAAAGGCACATGAAAATACTAAATATCTATTTACAGTAAACACCAACGTTTCAATCACAGGAAATGTTAAAAATAACACAGATGGAAAAGTTCACACAGATACAGAAAAACAATACTGAACCACCCTCCCTATATTTTCCTGACTGATCTACAGAATACTGTCCCCTAGTTCACTTACTAGAGCAAGACAAGATGGCATGGGTGAATAGTCCTTCTTTGTCAGGTTTCACAAACAGACTGCTCTGAGGCTTCTTTCTCATGTAGTATTAAAACACTACCCCTTTACTAGAAGCTGAGCCAGAATCTTGCACATATGTGTCACCATACACAGACATAGAGCTTTGCTACCATCTGTTGTAGCATCTGGAAGCTATAAAACCATTTCAAAAACTTCCTTTGTTCCAGGGAAGCAATTAGTTCACCCTTAAGGACAGTACAGTAGGATTCCTAGTCCTGGTTTTCACAAACATTTTGTTTCTGGCTGAAATCAGACCTGTGAGATGCAATCTTTATGGCCTAAACCAAGTAATTTAATTTCAGACTATTTTTCAAAGTTAGCTGGACTGAGATTAACCTCTTCTCTGCCAGTATCATCTGTTACAATATATTCATTTCAACAGTTGCAATACAGTCTGACATGCAAGTGTACTTCTTTTTTGTCTAGCAGAACCAACTGTCAGTACATTTTTTTAACACAAGCAACTTTACAAATACATTTTCAACATGAGCACCTGTACAAATCAGCATGATGTACAAATGACTTATCATTCTAGCTATGCTGGCATATGTTACACATCCACTGCCTTACTTCTCCTGCTGTAGCTGGCAGTACCTCACATCATCACATCTCTCCCCCCTTTGAAGTCTAAAGCTAGTTTTCCAGTGAACCTGGAGAAACGTGGCTTGAGAGGAATGAGCCTGTCTGGGAGTACATTAAGCCATACCCTGTCTTGAGATCCCATCTGCATTGGAATTGCTGACCCCATTCCTAGTACTAGGTTTCCTCATGACACGTCTCCAAACTCTGCTCGGATTTCTCAAACTTAGATATAGGATAGCTGCTAGGACATTGCCACCTATTCCACTGAGGGGTCAGTCTGTGCCTCACTAAGATCATCAGTCACCAGATCCACCTCAGACTCCTCCTGCTACCCACTGCAAATACTTAGCAGAAGGGTCATCCTGTCATGGTAAGGCTTTATAATGTAAACATAGTACAGTTTGTGCCTTTGCCTCCTGCCTAGCAGGTTTACCACATAGTTAACGTCACTGACCTTCCTTACCACTTTGAATGCCCCTCCCAAGCTACCTGCAGCTTATTGATTCCGACAGGAATGAGCACCATAACCTCCTGTCCAACAACATGCTCCTGGGCTCAAGCATTCCTGTCATGCCAGACCTTTTTCTGCTGTTGGGCTCCTGCCAGGTTCTCCTGGGCCAAGCCCATGAGCTCCCTAAGCCTTGTCTTGAAGTTTAGGACATATGCCACAACAGACTCCTTGTGGGATTCACACTCATCCTCCCACTCATCAGGAATAAAATCTAAAGGCTCCCTCACCCAATGCCCATGTAGCAACCCAAAGGGTGAAAAACCTGTGGATTGATAGGGTACCTCTCTGTATGCAAACAGCTGATGGGGCAAATATTTGTCCCACTGTCTCTTAAACTGGTCTTCAAATGTCCATAACATGGACTTTAGTGTCGAGTTTAATCTCACCATAAGACCATTAGTCTGGGGGTGGTAGGGGGTGGTCTTTAGGTGCTTCACCCAACAACACTCCCACAGACAAGCCAGTAGGTCTAAGATGAATTTGGCACCTCTGTCAGTCAGTATTTCTCTCAGGAAACCTATCCTGCTGAACATCTCTAGAGTTAAAGACAACAGGCTGAATTATTATAGATAAGAAAAGTTATATGGAATTTTCATATCAAGCAATGTTCAGGAATTGCTGTAATATTCAGACATTTACACATTGTCCTTAAATGTCATGTATATCTTTTAGCTGTACAGATTTTCACAGAATGTCCAGATGTTTACCTCATGAGTCATATGTGGTTTTCTGACAAATCATTGTGGACTGAAATCACGAAGTAATGAAAGATGAAAGATATTTGACTCTCAGATCACATATCTTTCAGAAAATGCACGCTAATACATTACCTATTATTCCAGAAACTTCTTACATTTTTTAAAGCAATATTTAAAATCTGTCCCTATTTTTAGGCCTTTGTACCACCATTATTTTTGGCTTTGTCCATATTTTTTGGGTTCCTTTTAAATGATCAAAGATGCATTCTTTCGAATGCGTCTTGA
Source organism: Protopterus annectens (assembly GCF_019279795.1). NCBI lineage: Eukaryota > Metazoa > Chordata > Ceratodontiformes > Protopteridae > Protopterus > Protopterus annectens. The sequence goes on from NC_056729.1 coordinate 1,505,047,249, forward strand.
TCGAACTTGAAAGCACGAAAAGGCAAAATAGTGAAATGGCATATAAGCAAATTATTTCCCTGGGAAAGAAATCACTTGGCCGCTTCCTTTACGTTGCTGTTTTCTTGACTGTAGTGAGATCTAGGAGTTGGTATATTTAAGTGTGGGGGTTGGGGGGGGGGGTGAAGCCCTCCATTTTATGTAATGTTTAAAAAATTTTTTTTTTGTTTTTTGTTTTTTGTTTTGTGGAACAGCGATTTTTTTCCCTTAAAAAAAATCGCTGTTCTAAGCATTTGAGATTGTAAGCTTTCGCTTACATGGGTTTGATAAATCATCATTTGCTTTTTTAAGCATTTGATGATTTAACATAGACCCTAACTTTTATACTAAGAGGGTGAAACAAATTGTAAGTGCGGGAAGGGTATCAGTAACTGATAAAAGGAGTGAGCTGCTGCCTTTGCAAGTCACTGTGGTTTATACATATACAGATGTTAACAAGAGAGAATTTTAAAAGCTTATGTAATAGTGAATATGGATGTGAATATCATAAGGGACCTAAGTTGTAATATTAGGAAACATAAGGGAAAAACATCAAATGATATTATAAAATTTAAGGAAGTCTTGCAATCTAGACAGCTTACATTAGAAAAAAAGCAGGAGTTTATATATTGAAGGACAAATATGAGGACAGAAATTGTTTTTGTAATATTTTTCGAGACATTACTTGGGATTCCGAAAAAAGCCCACTGCTAGCAGTAAGACCTGTGATTGTTTCTGTATTGTGGGAAAATGCAGTTCAGGCACACATTAACCACAATGAAGAAATAACGCATTATTGGCTAATTTGTATGTTTTGAATCACCCTTAACTACTGCAAATACAAATTAGCACTTTTCAGCCGAAGTTAACACTGGCAACCCATGCATCACATTGGCAAAAGCACTCCACCTAATTCACTCTTTAACACATTTGCACACTGTGAAACACACTTACACACACACACACACACACACACACACACACACACACACACACACACACACACACACAACAACAACATACCTCTTACCTGTACTTGCATTGGTAGACTGCACCAATGTCTTTTCTTATTTTTTTGTCCTTACCCTTATAAATCATTTTTACAGTCAGTTATTAATGGCAGACATTAGAGTTTTGTTCTTTATTGTTTGTAAAGTGCATTGTGTTGCCAGACCTGCTGCTCTAGTAACTTTTTTTTTGTTTTTTTTAAGTGAGTCCAAGTAATAATTTAGCAATTCTCCCCAGTTCCTTACAGTTTTGTCATGAAGTCTTCCCCACGTGGACACACCCCTCTTGCTCTAAAGTGTCCCTAGATTTACTGATCACTCCTGCTGTTGCCTTTTATATGTGCACTGTCCCTCATAACTCACGGACAATTGCAATCGATGAATAATGCCAGACATTAGAATGTCATACTACTTGTTGTGCAAAAATAACCTCTCATACTTACTCCTTAGTGTAGAGGGTTAATGCTTCTCCTGCCTGTGTCAGGGGTGCAGAGTTTGAAGCTTTCCCACTTTGTACTTTATTATTATTTTTTTTAAAACACTTGGGTAATGTGTAAGAACTAGTCATAGTATCTAGTGGTGGTGTAGAGAGAGAGAACTCTCTGATATGAAATCTGTGCTTGCATGCCAAGGGTACAGGGTTTGAATTTATGTAAGTGCCTTTAAGGTACAATATCAAAAGCATATCCCTGGTATCTCATGTTACCCCCTGTCCTATGTCTTTCATGTTGAAATATGATGTATAGCAGTGTGTCTTTAAGACATGATGTCAAGAGAGTATACTGGTACCTAAGTGGCCCCACCATTGTTGTGGCATTTTCTTTTTAGTGTAGGGCAGTCTAGAGGTAAGACAAGTGCCCACACACATTCACACATTCATACATTTTACACACACACACACACACACACACACACACACACACACACACACACACACACACACACTACCACTACCTGTCCTCTAAACTCCCAAGCACTTATTTCTAACATGATTAGGTGAACACAAGATTTTAGCTATGTGTATTAGTATGGGCTGCCGATGCAACTTGCGTTGCAGTTGCTCAGCTACGTAATCAGTATAATTTCTTATCATAGGTAATCCTGGGGAGAGCACATGGCTCCATATGCCACTTTCCCAGAATACCTCATTAGCATTTGTGGTAGGTTGTGGAGACTATTCTTCGTGGTGCAGCATTGTGGTATGGCTGTCTCTGAATCGGAAGTAGTTACTTTGAGGTGTACAGTAGGTGCATACCTCACACTAACCTTTCTGAATCAGGCCCATTGTTAGCAAAACAGGGAAAAAAATCACAAGTTGAATTTTCTCATCACTGTGGAATTTGGATAAAAACTGATTTAAATGTGGATATTATAAAACAAGGAAAAGGAATTAAAAGTTAAATGAAAAAATATGGATAGGAAAGGTTTAGTGGAAGAAGCTGAAAGTTTATTGAAAGAACATGAGACTATGCTTCCTTTTTATGATTACAGATATATATATATATATATATATATATATATATATATATATATATATATATATATACACATATATAAGAAACACCAGGTTTTCAAAAAGTTACAAGAAAATGAAGAAAATAATATTTGTACCCTGTTTCCTGTACCGTGCATTTCATAGTTTGCCTGAATCTATTTTTTTGTTCTTTTATCAATATTTACTGACACGGATATATGCAAACCACAGAGAACTTAGTGCAGCTGGAGCAAAAGCTCAGACATTTAGTGTACTTCTACTGAAATGCAATATGAAAATTATTTTGATTGGACTAATTGACTGTTAATAGTCTGCCAGTCATAACAAGTAAAAGATTGTTATAACATAGTTTATGTGCAGATAGGAAATCCAAGTGAAACAGTATACAGTTTGGGAAAATATAATTCAGAAGTATGTTAGCTTTCAGAATGACTCAAAATACCTAAAAAGCACTCATCAAAACCCGATTTCCTAGAGACTCTGATGTCCTGACTGACAGTGTCATTACTTCTGCTCACCACAGTGTCAGCAGTTACTGTAATTTATTGGTTAGTGCACATCTGACTAACACCTCTTTGTTTATTTCTTTCACTGTAGGAATTTCAGTGAGCTTTGCTAAATCCTGTAATACTTGTGGCTTACACTCTGATAAAGTTCAGATATTTTAAGTGCAACAAGAACATTTTTTTGCACTCTGATGTGTAATGAGTTGAGGAAGAGTAAAAAGGTAAACTGATTTATTTATTTTTGAGTTCGTAGGAAGATGCAATGATATTTTCCTGAATGCGAACAGCATAGTACAAGCCAACACAAGGGCTTGGTTTTGCATCAAGAAGGAACCATGTGGTGGTAAAAAAAATATTAAGAGTCGGTAGAAGTCAAACATTCATTTTTTTAGTAAATGGAACAGAAAAATATACTCAAAATAATACTTCATTTTCCACAGTCTTGATTTTTTTCTTTATTTAATATAATAGTCTTCAATGAAATATCTGCGTTCTTGAACTTAGTTTTTTGACTTTTTGAGTACCAATGTCAAAGTGTTATAGCTGAGGGGAAACGAAAATACCACTGTAGATCTGTGTGTGTGTGTGTGTGTGTGTGTGTGTGTGTGTGTGTGTGTGTGTGTGTGTGTGTGTGTGTGTGTGTGTACAACTTTATGAAGTTTTCTAGGGGCTTGCATAAGCGTATGAATACTGAGCATGTGCGAGCCTAGTGACGCAAGCATATAAATGAACTACCATGCCTGCTTGTCATCTATATTAAGAGGACGAGCGACATGGTGTCAGAAGAGGCATGTCTAAAATGAACATGGGGTCAGAAGGGAAGCCAAATTCTTCAGTTCGAGACCGAGAGGCATTCAGTTAACAATGGAGCAATATAAAGGAGTGAATCATCCTTATTGCACATATAACTTGCAAAACAGGTCAGAAACAAATTTCAGGTATTAAAACTTGCTCAAACTATTTGTTAGTTGCAAAATATGAAATGAGGCATTAAGAATGCTCTAAACAAATTTCTAAGTAACAGAAATATCCAGTATTACAATATAACAGAAATATTCGAAATAATTATGGAAATGTTTAAATAAAGTCTGACTTGCATAAAACTAATAAAATAAGGGAAACAACCACATTTTTTGAGCTAAGCACTACTTCTTCTCATTAATCAAAGTTATTTGAGTTGTTTGAAGTGTATGAAGTGTTTGCATGTTTGTGCAGTACTACAGTACAGTTATTTCACAAAATACAACCATTACAGGGCATATTTCGCAAAGTAAAGCATTTTGAAGAGTTCATTGTACATTTGAATGTTATTACAAGTGCTGACTGTGCATGTTCGTACGTAATTACAAGGGCAATATTTTCAGTGTATGCCCAAACACATAATTTGTTGGCATGACAGACGGATTTCGGAAACCAACTCCATTTGTGTTTGACAATAATATTGCAGAGAACTAGAGTGTGTTTGAGCAAGAGTATGATTTTCATACAGGCTGCATTTTCTGATAAAGATGACTGTACAAAGGCATTTATTCTGCTTAATTTAGCTGGTTCAGAAGCCATAGAAAGGTAGTATTCATTTGTGCATGCACCTGCTGTCTTTGCAGGATAGGGAGAAACCGGCATATAGTTCTACCGTCTGAGTCAAGAGAGGACGCTGAGTGCTTAAAATGTAAATTTAGAGAAATGCGTAACCCCCAAACGAATGTTACAATGGAAGGGCACTTATTTTAAACAAGGGATCAAAAAGCTTTTGCAGCATATATAACTGATTTGAGAAACAGGGCTAAAACATGCAGATTTGGTGATTTAAGGGATGAGTTGATAAAATACAGACTTCTGTGTGGTAATAAAGATGATGCTGTGAGAAAGATTTTGCTTCATGACAGTGATTTAACTTTGAATAAGGCCACTGAGATTTGTCAGATATATGAGCTTACAGAAAAGCACACAGCTATGTTTACAAATGAACAATGCATGCTTCCAGTAACTTCTAAAGCCCATGTTGATAGTATGCAGCACATGATTAATAGAAACAGGCCCAAGCACATGGCTGCCAATTGTAAACCCTGCAACACTCACAAGGAAACCCCATCGTAGCCTTCTCGCAAGTTCTTAGGCATGCTCTGGAAATCGCACAGTCTCAGTGAAGCATAAGAGTGAGTCAGCAGACGCAGAGCATGTGCATCTACCCAGTTTCATACTCAACTGTCGTAATTGTGGAAGAAGTCATGAGCCTAAAAGGAAAAAAAATATTTAGCTTCTGGTCAGGAATGTCACAAATGCAATAAGTGGAATAATTTCAGAAGGTTTTGTAAATCTAAAGGCACACATTATTTTAAAAGGGAACATTCATAGAAACAAGTTGCTCATTTAGAAAGCTGCAACCCTACTTTTTATGTTGATGGTGTGTGAGTGCTTCATGAAACAGTCAATGCAGAAGTATTTTGTACCGTTCATATAAATGGAAAGCCCATAGAACTCAAAACTGACACAGGTTCAAAGTGCAACGTTATGTCTGCAGAAACATTTGCTAGAGTATGTCCTGGTGAGAAGCTTGATTTGACAAAGTGTGCGAAGCTTGTTGCTTATGATGGTGAAGAGATTCAGATGGAAGGCTCAGTAGTACTTTCATATTGTTCTGCTGGGAGAAGCTACAACTTGTTATTTTATATGGTTAAAAGGCACATCTAGTCATTATTAGGGCTCAGAGACAGTTTGAAAATGGGACTGCTTTCATTTAATAAGGAAATCCATCATGTTAAAGGAACTCAGCTCTAATTTCACCCAGTATATTTTCTGTACCTGTACTGATCTTTTCGAAGACAGACTAGGCAAGCTTCCAGTTATGAACTCCATGAAGTTAGAACCAGATGTCAACCCATTTGTCAGACCAGCTCGGAAAGTTCCAGTAGCTGTGCAGTACAGAGTCGAAGCCGAACTAGACAAAATTGTGCAGCAAGGTGTAATTTGTCCAGTTGGTGAACTGACTGAATGGGTATCTTCCATGGTGGTAGCTCATAAGAAAAGCTCAGATGATATCAGAATATGTATTGATCCATGAGATTTGAACAAGGCACTAAAAAGAACTCATCATCCAATGCTTACAGTCGAAGAAGTTGGAGCACCGATGCCAAATGCCACTGTTGTTTCTGTCTTAGATGCAAAGAGTTCATTTTGGCAAATTTTGCTTAACAAGAAATTCTCGTTGCTTACTACGTTCAGTACTCCTTTTGGCAGGTACAGATTTTTGAGAATGCCATTTGGGATAAATTCTGCCAGTGAAGTCTTTCAGCGTGCAGTGGAGCAAGTTTTTTCTGTTTACCTTTATGCTATTATAGTAGATTATAATCTGGTAGGAAGTAATGGTGAAACTGAGTATTACAGAAACCTCAAGAAAGTTCTGGAAAGAGCTTGTCAAGTGAATCGTAAGTTGAATCATAAGAAATGCAAGTTCAGGTTACGAGGAGTTACTTATGTTGGTCATTTGTTTACCAGTTCAGGCTTACAACCAGATCCTTCCAAGCAAATAGCTATTCTTGAGATGCCAGCTCCAGACAATGTTCAAGCTCTTCAATGCTTTCTTGGAATGGTTAACAATCTAGGCAAATTCATTTCAGACTTAAGCCAACTAGCAGCATCGCTTAGAGAGCTAACATGTAAAGATGTATCCTGGTCATGGTTGGAACAACACCAAAGTGCATTTGATGTCCTGAAACAGAGAATTGGCAGTTCACCAACTCTCAGATATCATGATGTTCACAAACCAGTTACTCTTTCCTGTGGTGCTTCGAAATTTGGCCTTGGTGCAGTAATTCTTCAAGAGGGTCAACCTGTTGCCTTGCATCCAGATCTCTAACCCAAACTGAGATGCAGTATGCTCAGATAGAGAAAGAACTTTTGGTGATTGTGTTTGCATGTTCAAAGTTCCTTGATTATATTTATGGTAGACCAATCCAGATAGGAACAGACCACCGACCTCTAGTTACTGTTTTGAGAAAGCCTATGTATTCAGCTCCAGCCAGATTGCAATGCATGATGTTGAGAGTGCAGAAGTACAGTTTCAGTGTTGTCTACACAAAAGGGAAACTTCTTTATATTTCTGATACTTTATCCAGATCACCCAGAAGTACTACTGAAGAGAATGAGAATGAGAAACTTGATTTTGAAGTCATGGAAGTGCGAAATTTTTCTTACACATGTCTAGATGAGCTTAGAAATTATACATCCTCAGATCCTGTTTTACAGAAGCTCAACCACTTTATCAGCCGAGGATGGCAATCAAAGCAAACTAGTTTACCTCAAGAAATGCAACCTTATTTTCCATACAGAGATGAGATTTTGTCTGTTAATGGTATCATCATGAATGGTCCTAAAGTCATTGTTCCAAAGTCCTTGCAACAAGAATATATCACTATCTTGCATCATGGCCATCCAGAAACTGATTCTACAAAAAGGAGAGCGAGAGGACTAGTGTTTTGGCCTTTTATGTAGCAAGATATTGAAAGAGTACTTTCATCTTGTTCTGTATGTAATAGTACAAAGCTACATCAACAGAAGGAACCACTTCAGCTAAACCAGATTCCTGAACTACCTTGGTTGACAGTAGCCACTGACATTTTCGAGTGGAATGGTCAACATTACTTGGTGTTAGATAAAAAATGTAATCCGGTGTGGGCAAACTGTATTCCCAAACAAATAGTAAATGCAGAAAAAGGGTAGGAAACACCAGATCATGGCAGATGAAATAAAATAAAACTCCAAAATTTAATCCACAAGTGCAGTACAAAAAATGGTAAGCTCTTTCGTAGCCAAAGCTACTTCATCAGACAACTCAATAAATTACTCAGTGATTTTTAAAACAACATCAGCCAATTAGGGCCAGTTTCCAATAAAAACAATTAACCTGATAACTATTAGCTTAAAGCAATAATACTGAGTAAAAACATAGTATCATCTATTAAATATACAATATCACTTAGAATCTTTTTCTTTCTGCTTTTTCCCGGTTAGGGGTCACCACAGCGGATCACCTGTCCACTCATGATTGGCAGTGGAGTTTTTACAGTGTCGAGTTGCCAGCCCGGTGCCCAACCTTCCACAGAAGGCACACACATGCACTCACACCTAGGGCCAATTTAGAGTGTCCAATCCACCTACAGCATGTCTTTGGGATGTGGGAGGAAACTGGAGCATCCGGAGGAAATCCACGCGACCACAGGCAGGACATGCAGACTCCGCACAGAAGGCATCCCAGCCGAGGATCGAACCAGAGAACCTGTTGCTGTGAGGCAGCAACGCTAACCGCTGCACCACTGTGGCTGCCCTATACAATATCACTTAGAATAAATAAATAAAAGTACATATAAAAGTATATCAAAAAGCATCTTATCTACGTAGTGGCTTATTAACTAATACAGGTTTAATACAAACTTTTATCATTTAAACCTTTGCCCCTATTGGCACGCATCCTGATGATCCACTCAAGCTCTTTAGTCTCTACCAAATTCCTGATTGCACCACCTCTACATCCTAGTTGGACTTTTTCCATTGCCATAAATTTAAAGTTATGTGATACCCCTGATACTAGAACGTGTCTCGCTAGGGCATTAGTCTCTGCCCCTCTATTTACATCATAGATGTGTTCTCTAATCCTGTCATGAAATCTTCGTGTGGTCATGCCCACATAGAATGAACAACATGTAGTGCAATAAGCTAGGTATGCAATGTTGGTGGTATTACAGTCAGCTGAGATTCTGAAGTAAATAGTCTTTCCAGTGTCAGGATGTTCAAAATGCCCTCTGTTATCAATATATTGACAGTAGTTACAGGAATTACAGGGTTTTGTCCCATGTACATGGATTATAAGTTGAGCATTTGTTTCTTGCTTATACCTGGGGCCACATAGAAGTCTTTTAAGGGATTTCTTGTTTTTATAGGCGTACTTAGGAGCCGCCCCATCAAAGTTCTAACCCGGTCATCAGAGCATAGTATATTCCAATTCCTATAATAGATATTTTGTAGCAATTTAATATTGCTAACATATGTAATAGAAATTCTTAGGTGGTTACCCTTCATATTTTGTAGCAATTTAATATTGCTAACATATGTAATAGAAATTCTTAGGTGGTTACCCTTCATGCTTCTTTCCTCACAAACTTGATTTTGACTAGAAAAGTATGGTTGACCCTCTTTTTTCCTTTTAGAACCCATGCTCGAGGTAATGGAAAGAATCTCTCTCTTCCCGTACCCTCTCTCTACAAATCTCTCTTCTAATTGATGTAATTCCTTCTCAAACTTATCATCCTCTGCTGTTAATCTGGAAGTCCTCAGTGCTTGCCCCTTTATCACATTAGTAAATACATGTTGGGGGTGCATACTTTGCCTATGCAAATAGGTATTCCTATAGCATTCTTTTCTAAAGATTTCAGTACAAAAATATCCTGAGTCTTTCCTGGTTATACTGACATCTAAGAAGTCAACACATTTGTCCAAGCTATGGGCTGTAAGTTTCAAGAAGTGTGTGCTCTCATTAATGTCCCTCAAGAACTGCTGGAGATTTGTAGCACCTCCCTCCCATAACAGGAAAAGGTCATCTACAAATATCCGATAGAATGCTACTTTTTCTGACTGTACTCTTTCAAGGATATACTGTCTTTCCCATTTTGTCATAACAAGGTTGGCGTAGCTATGGGCACACGAAGTGCCCATAGCTATGCCATCCAATTGTTTATAGATGGATTATTCAAACATAAAGATATTATTCTCCAGTATAGTTTCAACCAGAAAACATAAAAGGTCAATAGTTCTAGCATCATACACTCCATCCTCTTTTAAATATTGATGTAAAGATTCCAGTCCTACTCCATTGGAAATTATAGTGAAAAGAGACTCTACATCCAATGTAACCATCAAGCAATTCATAGTTGGCGGAAAATTGCTAATATGACCATGTAAATCCATTAAAAAGTGTTTTGTATCCTTGAGAATATATTTATTCCTAGCTAACACAGGTTTCAAAAAATGTTCTACATAAATCGATAGTGGCTCAGTGCACCATCCTTGCTCAGCCATAATTGGTCTCATTGGTGGATTGTGTGGATGTTTATATATTTTGGGCAGTCCCTGTATTATTGGAATGATGGGATCATCCACAAGAGAATAGTAATACAAATCCATAGAAATTTGACTACATTGCATACATTCAAATAAATCAATACATGTTCTGCAAATGCAATTGTCAACCTGTACTTGTTCTATCCTTCCATACACTTCTTCATTATTTAACATACTGAACATAACATCCATATAAAAGGTGTAATCCATAATTACCAATGGTTCCCCTTTGTCAGCTGGCCTAAAACAAATAGTTTGATCTCTGCAGAGTGTCTCAAGTGCTTCCCTTTCATCACTATTCAAGTTAACAAAGCATTTAGTGTGGCTCCTATTATCATATAAAGAATAAATATCATTAGTACATGCCTTCTCAAAGGCTTTGATAACTCCCACAGTAATGGGCACATAACCACTGGCCTTTTTAAATAAATTAATATTTTTATTACTTACATTATCATCCTGGAAATGCAACTTCAACATTAAACTTCTAGTAAATGTCTTCAGTTCAATAATATTTTCAGTAATCATCATTCGGCTCGCCAGTATGAAACTCATGCCATTACTAAGAACAGTTTATTTGGCTTTATTCAAGCTGCAACTAGAAATGTTCCATATTAGGGTCCGTTTTTCGTTTGCCACATTCTTTTGATGGTGAGAGCATTCTCCTCTTCTGTAGATATCTTCCTCTTCAAACGGCCTCTGCCCTGATTTTGCTGTTGAAAATTTGGTGTACAAATAGGATATGGCATTATCAGTTGTTTATTTTTTTTTATTTTACATTTGTTGACCAGGCTAGTCCAGCTGGATATATGTCCATTTTCAGTAGAGGCCCGGGGAGAAAAGCTCCGCTTTTAAACTAGCTAAAATCAAGACAATACAAAAAAGGATACATGTAATATGTAAAGTAAATAAAAATTTATCCATCAGCTTAGGTTATATAGAAACTAAAAATAAACAGATTGTGAGAAGTAGGTTAATAAGGTAGAATGCGGTATTATGACCAAGAGAAAGGGATAGATCATTCAATATTTGTATATAGGGTAAGAATGTGTCTTTAAAAATGCTATAAAAAGGTTATGAAAGGTCAATAAAAATGTAATGTCAGGTGTAAAACACAGGGTAGATGGTGAAATTTTAGAGGACAGGGAAGTAGGAGAAAAATCTGGAGGGTAAGTAGAAGTGGAAGTAATTATAGTCAAAGTGGAAGAAATAGAAAGGTTTATGTATGAGGTGGGAAGATAAGAGATCACAGAGGAATGAATAAGTAGTAAGGAGCATGCCCAGTAATAGCATGTTGGGAATAAGATACTAGGAAGGGGAAGAGTGAGGAATTGCTGTTATACTTCAAAGTGGGTAAGGAGGAGAGATATAGAAAAAGTAATGGTGGGGGGGAGTTAGTCTGGGTTAGTACAAGGACAAAGCCATTGTGATTTTAAGTGAATTTTTAGTTGATTTTTAAAGAGAGGTAATGAAGAAAGAGAAGTAAGATTAGTGGGAAGTATGTTCCAAACCTTCCCCACAGAATTAGAGAAAAGAGAATGACCTGCCTTGTTGTGGGATTTCAGGGAGGTAACCAGTAGTTTATTTGCTGAGCGAAGGTTAGAAAGGTTTGTGTAGGGTGAGATAAGGCTACTAAGAATAGGAGTCTTACTAGGTTGATATAGTATTTTATGAGTAATGGAGAGTTGTTGAAATTTTAGCTGGTTATTTAGTTCAAGCCATCCTAAAAGTTTTAAGTTTAGACAGTGATGTGTTCTAAATGAGGACCCAGTAGCAAACCTGGCAATATTGTTATACGAAGTAGACAGTTTGTTTAGGTTGCTTTTGGAAAGATTCGTATAAACTGGCGAGGCATAGAAGAGGGTGGAGATCAGATGGGTCTGGGCAATAGTAGTTCTGGCTTCTGGTGTAAGAAAAGGTTTTATTCTATGTAAGGATCCAAGTTTTCTGTTTACAGTTTTGATGGTGGCATTAATATGAGCTTCAAAGTTGAGGTTGTGGTCAATCAATACACCTAAGAGTTTTGTAGTTGGGTCAGGAGCTATGATTGTACCATCAATGGAGATAATAGAGAAATCTAGTGGGGTGGATTTGTTAGTTGGAGTAAATAATAATAGCTTGTTTTTTTGGCATTAAGGAGGAGATTATGTTGTTGAACCAGTTTTCAACATGGTTGAATACTGATTGGGTGGTGGCCTGGAGTTCAGATAAGGTGGTTGCTTTACAAATCAAAGTGGAGTCGCTCATGATTGTATGCAGGTAGGTAGAGGTAGATTAGTAGAAAGGTCATTAATGAATATGGAGAATAGTAGAGGCCCCAGGATAGATCCCTGTGGGACACCAAGGGTAACAGGGAGATGCTTGGATAGATTATTATCCCAAAGAACAGCTTGCTGTCTATTGTGCATATAGGACTTGAACCACTGTAATGCCTGTGTGTCAGGTGAGAATGAGGTGAGTGTATTGAGTAATAATTGATGGTTGACCATATCAAAAGCTTTTGAGAGATCAATGAATAGTGCAGAGGAGAGCATGTTATTGTTACGATGTTTATTAATACAGTCTGTAAAGGATAGGAGAGCAGTAGTGGTACTGTGGAATGGTCTAAAACCATGTTGACAGTCAGCTAGGAGGTTATATTGGAGAATGTGGTCAAGAATTTGTTGGTGGATACATTTTTCCATAATTTTGGCTAATGGCGATAGTAGGGCTATGGGCCGGAAGTTAGAGAGTTCAGTTGAGTTCCCTCCTTTATGAAGTGGGATTATATGAGAGATTTTCCATAGTGAAGGAATGGAGCCTTCAGTTATGGTTCTATTAATAAGAATAGAGATGGGGTAGGCAAGAGCTTTAGCAGCAGTTTGAAGGTATTCATGTGGTAGGAGATCGGCTGAGGGGGTACAGGGTTTGAGCTTATGAAGCAGTGTATAGATGAAGGCTGTGGGAATAGGTTTTAAGTAAAAGGTAGGTGGTAAGGTAGTGGGGGAGGGTGATTGGGTAGGGCTGAGAGGTGGTAGGGAGTTTGCTAGAGATTGGATAGTTTCAGTAAAAAAGCTGTTAAAAGTATTAGCAATCTCATTTGGAGAGTTCTGGGAGAGACCAGATGGGGTTGGTGTTTTAGAGAGTCCTGGATGTAAGAGTTTATTTATGCCTGACCAGAAGCTTTTGGGTTGACTATGGTGATTTTGTTGGAGTTTGAAGAAATAATGTTTTTTTATCCTGAAGTATTGATTTTTTGGTTGCATTTCTTAGTTGTCTAAAGTGTTGCTGATCAATTGGGTCTTTGGTATTTCTCCATTTGGACCATATTTTGTTTCTTTGTAGGATTTGTTGTCTGGTGTCTTTAGTGAGCCATGGGGCTGCTTTGCATCTAGTTCTTATGGAGCGTGAGGGGGCATGGAATTCTAAAATTTGTAGGAATGTGGAGTTAAAATGGGATACTGCTTTGTCAATTAGCAGGTGCCTTAAGGGTGACCAGTCACAGGCTTGAAGCTCAGTTTGAAAATTGACTGGATTAAATTTTTTTTTGTTGCGGGTGATTTTAAAGGTAGGTTGATTTGGAATATAGGAGTTTTGTCTGCATAGGTAGGTCATTGAGTGGTCACTAATATCATCAGGAAGGACGCCTACTTTGTAAGAGAGAGAGTGGCAGTTTATTAAGATCCAGTCTAATATACTTTCTTTTCCTGTGGGTTTATGGATCCTAGTGGGGGTGGTAATAGTCTGAGAGAAGCCATAGAGGTTTATATGGGTTGTGGGTTCTAAAGTGGTACAGGAGTTCCAGTCTATATTAAAATCCCCGAGTACTATGGTTTCTTGAGGGAAGGATGTAGAAAGCCAGCAGAGGATACTTTCTATGATGCTAATGTTTTTGCCTGGGGGTAGGTAGGAGCATATTATATTAATAGATTTAATATTATTGAGTTGGAGTTTGGCAATAAGAATTTCCACATTGGTTTCTAGAGGGGGTTGTACCTGTATGGATGAGACCTGTAAATCAGATTTGTGCAGTATTGCTACCCCACCACCCTTTTTGGTAGTTCGGTCTAACCTCAGGATGTTATAACCAGGTGGGGGCATTTAATTGTCTTTTGTAACTAGTTTAAGCCAGGTTTCAGTTAAGCATAGGATATCAAAAGAGTGAGTATCTAGTAGAGCGTGCAGTTGGCTTACTTTATTGTTAACACTTCTTATATTGAGATGAGCTATAAGTAGTGAATTACTGGGAGTGAAAGGGGGGTGAGTTGTGTTATGGTGTTGTTATGGGGTCCTGGGTTGGGATGAATGTCCCCATGAAGGAGTGGATATTTGTGAGGACTATATGGATGCTTCAGTGGTTTAGTGTAGTTAAGTTGTGCTTTCCTAAAATGTGTAAATGTAAAATGAGCTACTCTGTGGTATTTAGGTGATAGATAGGATGAGGAGGATGTTATGTTAGAATGGCTACGGATTTCAAGATTTATTATTAATGTTTGTTTAAGGGATTGGTGAGAAGATGAGAAGTGTAGGTTTTTGTAGTAAGTGAGAGTATAGGGAATAGAGAGGATAGATAGTAGTAAAAGGAGGAGTGGCAGTTTTATGTAAATGAGTGTATAAGTAAAGGTCATGGTGAAGGAGGTGATAAATTATAGTAGGAAATTAGGAGGTTGGAGTTAATGAGGGTGTGGACTAAATGGGTGTGAAAGAGGTATTGGAGAGTGATTATTAGTATGTGAGTGGTTGTATAAGTGGTAGGTTTGTACAGAGTGGTGAAAGATGATTTGATAGGAATGGCAGGGAGTGGCTTGGTAAGTATAAAGGTAGGACCCCTGGGGGTGGGTGGGAATTGGGGGTAGGGTAGGGGAGCGGAGTGAGCCCGCAGGGCGAACGGAGCAGGTTAAAGCAGGCAAGAGAGAGTCTACAGAGACAATCAGGGAGCCGCAGACTCCTGAGGTGTCACTGGGTGAGTAGAGTGTAGTAATGCAGGAGAGAGGTAGTGAGTGATAGTGGAATAAAGAGAAGAAAACAGAGTACAGCTGGATAGTGGTGAGAGGAATAGGTCCTAGTAGCAAGAGGAGTTCATTGTCTTCTCTAGGCTGCCTGTTCATATTTCCATTTCAAGTTCTAGTTTGAGGCGTTTCTTTCCTTCGTGCTCCACTTCCACCTGGGGGTGATGCTATGACGTCAGCACCAGCTGTCCTAGGCTGGCCAATCTGAGTGCTAGGAGGGACTTCCTTGTTCCCAGTAGCTTGTTCTGAGTTCTTGTTTAAGGTGGTATTAGATGAAACCACATCCAAATTGGTAGTTTCAGCTCTCACTGAGTTCCTACGGACAGATGAACTTGAATTAATGTGGTTTTGTTCTCTTGGCCAGGCGAAAACTCATCCAGCAGTGAAATCATTACTATTCCTTTGGATCGTCTTCTTTTTATAGTTTAACAATTGTAGTTCATAGGCATTGATTGTTTCAATCAAATGTTCTACCGTAATGTACACTAGTGTAGAGGGGTACTTCTCGTACAATTCCATTTGCAGTTTATCTATGCTGTCTGCTAACTGATCCTCCTCTGGTTTAAAGAATCGGATCTGTAGTTTCATATAGTTGTAACTTGTTTCCAGGTTTATTTGTTGCCACTGTGCAAGTAAGTCTTTATACACATTCCCATAGGTTGGCATATTTAAAACCCTTAACTCCTCAAGGCACAATTTGAAGATTCAGACATGCCTCAAAGTGAAATCTCTGCATCCATAGTCTTACTAATTTTTGTGTATCATTCTCAAGTTTGTTTAAGTCTCTTCTCAGTGAGCTTAAATCATACTCACAGTTAGTCTCAGTAGTAGAGGGTGTTGACACAGGATGAAAAGTTAGGAGTGGATTATCCTTGTCCTTAAATAAGGAAGACAAGTTCCTCAGTCCATATTTATCACAGCTATTCAGCTCCGGTGTATGCTCCATATCAGATGCCTCAAAAGTACTTTCTGCCATGTCTCCACACCACAGAAAAGTTCAATACAGTAGATAAAAAATATAATGCGGTGTGGGCAAACTGTATTCCCAAACAAATAGTAAATGCAGAAAAAGGGTAGGAAACACCAGACCATGGCAGATGAAATCAAATAAAACTCCAAAATTGAATCCACATGTGCAGTACAAAAAATGGTGAGTGCTTTCGTTGCCAAAGCTACTTCATCAGACAACTCAATAAATTAGTCAATGATTTTTAAAACAACATCTGCCAATCAGTGCCAGTTTCCAGTAAAAACAGTTAACCTGATAGCTGTTAGCTTAAAGCAATAATACAGAGTAAAAACATACTATTATCTGTTAAATACACAATGTCACTTAGAATAAATAAATAAAAGTACATATAAAATTATATCAAAAAGCATCTTATCTACGTAGTGGCTTATTAACTAATACAGGTTTAATATAAACTTTATCATTTAAACCTTTGCCCATATTGGCACGCATCCTGATGATCCACTCAAGCTCTTTGGTCTTTACCTAATTCCTGATTGCACCACCTCTACATCCTAGTTGGACTGTTTCCATTACCATAAATTTAAAGTTATGTGATACCCCTGATACTAGAACATGTCTCACTAGGGCATTAGTCTCTGCCCCTCTATTTACATTATAGATGTGTTCTCTAATCCTGTCACAAAACCTTCTTGTGGTCATGCCCACATAGAATGAACAACATGTAGTGCAATAAGCCAAGTATACAATGTTGGTGGTATTACAGTCAGCTGAGAGTCTGAAGTAAATAGTCTTTCCAGTGTCAGGATGTTCAAAATGCCCTCTGTTATCAATATATTGACAGTAGTTACAAGAATTACAGGGTTTCATCCCATGTACATGGATTATAGGTTGAGCATTTGTTTCTTGCTTATACCTGGGGCCACATAGAAGTCTTTTAAGGGATTTCTTGTTTTTATAGGCATACTAAGGAGCCGCCCCTATCAAAGTTCTAATCCGGTCATCAGAGCATAGTATATTCCAGTTCCTATAATAGATATTTTGTAGCAATCTAATATTGCTAGCATATGTAAAAGAAATTCTTAGGTGGTTACTCTTCATACTTCTTTCCTCACAAGCTTGATTTTGATTAGAAAAGTATGGTTGACCCTCTTTTTTCCTTTTAGAACCCATGCTCGAGGTAATGGAAAGAATCTCTCTCTTCCCATACCCTCTCTCTACAAATCTATCTTGATTTAATTCCTTCTCAAATTTATCATCCTCTGCTGTTATTCTGGAAGTCCTCAGTGCTTGCCCCTTTATCACATTAGTAAATACATGTTGGGGGTGCATACTTTGCCTATGCACATAGGTATTCCTATAGCATTCTTTTCGAAAGATTTCAGTACAGAAATCCCCTGAGTCTTTCCTGGTTATATTGACATCTAAGAATTCAACACATTTGTCTGAGTTATGGGCTGTAAATTTCAAGAAGTGTGTGCTCTCATTAATGTCCCTCAAGAACTGCTGGAGATTTGTAGCACCTCCCTCCCATAACAGGAAGAGGTCATCTACAAATCTCTGATAGAATACTACTTTCTCTGACCATACTCCTTCAAGGATATAGTGTCTTTCCCATTTTGCCATAACAAGGTTGGCATAGCTATTGGCACACAAAGTGCCCATAGCTACGCCATCCAATTGTTTATAGAGGGATTGTTCAAACATAAAGATATTATTCTCCAGTATAGTTTAACCAGAAAACATAAAAGGTCAATAGTTCTAGCATCATACACTCCATCCTCTTTTAAATATTGATGCAAAGATTTCAGTCCTACTCCATTGGGGATTACAGTATATCTAGCTTATTACACTACATTTTGTTCATTCTATGTGGGCATGACCACACAAAGGTTTCGTGACAGGATTAGAGAACACATCTATGATGTAAATAGACAGGCAGAGACTTATGCCCTAGCAAAACATGTTCTAGTAGCAGGGGTATCACACAACTTTAAATTTATCCAAAAACTCCAAGGAAAGGGTGCCACAAAACCAAGAACCAGTAGAACCAAAACAGGCACCCAAAGAGGCAGGAGGTAATAATAAAACACTGCATTTTACATCTGAAGAAGTCTGGTGGAAGAAAACGCTTTGTATTGTGTGGCATTTATGCGATTAAACCTGCTGTTGCTTACACCTACAGGCTTGTGTTTTATTATTACCTCCTGCCTCTTTGGATGCCTGTTGTAACTTTAAATTTATGGTAATGGAAAAAGTCTAACTAGGATGTAGAGGTGGTGCAATCAGGAATTTGGTAGATACCAAAGAGCTTGAGTGGATCATCAGGATACGTGCCAATATGGGCAAAGGTTTAAATGATAAAGTTTGTATTAAACCTGTATTAGTTAATAAGCCACTACGTAGATAAGATGCTTTTTTGATATTCTTTTATATGTACTTTTATTTATTTATTCTAAGTGATATTGTGTATTTAATAGATGATACTATGTTTTTACTTAGTTTTATTGCTTTAAGCTAATAGCTATCAGGTTAATTGTTTTTACTGGAAACTGGCCCTGATTGGCTGATGTTGTTTTAAAAATCACTGAGCAATTTAATGAGTTGTCTGATGAAGCAGCTTTGTCTACGAAAGCGCTCACCATTTTTTTGTATTGCACTTGTGGATTAAATTTTGGAGTTTTATTTGATTTCATCTGCCGTGGTCTGGTGTTTCCTACCCTTTTTCTGCAATTACATGGTGGTAGTAGACTCTTACTCCAGTTGGTTCGAGATTAACATACATCCTAACCTAGCACTCAGTACTGCCATTACTAAGATGAAGCATCATTTTGCAGTTTATGGTAGTCCACACAAAGATATTTCTGACAATGGTACACAGTTTACTGGCCAGCAATTCAAAAGATTTGCCAAAGAGTGGGACTTTACTCATATCACAAGTAGTCTTGAATATCCACAGTCAAGTGTTTGGCAGAATGTGCAGTTCAAAGTGAGAAACCATTACTTCAGAAGTTGAAATGAGATAATAGTGATGTTTCCTGAATCTCTTAAATCTCAGAAATGTTCCTCATGATAAACATGTTGGTTCATCTGCCCAGAGATTTCTGTCGAGACAAACCAGAACTACATTTACTGGTTCCAAGTACTAAGAATAACAGATTTGTGAAAGCCCATCTGTTAAAGAAACACCTATCCCAGAAGTCTTGTTACAATAAGTCCAAGAAACCACTCAATCCATTATGTGAAGGAGAGACAGTGAGAATGCAAAGGTGCAAATGTTATGATCAGATTGGAGTCATGAAGAATGTTTACCCCGGTCCAAGATCATACATTTGAAATCACAAGGAGCAGAGTTTAAGTAGAGTCAGAAAAATTTGATGCCCGTGTCCGAGCCTGTATCACAGCACCTAGCCTGTGATTAAGACTCTTCATCTCAGAGTGAGTTGTCCAGCATTCCAATTCCTGAGGATGTTCCAGTGAATATCTCTGTTCCTGAGATGAATCCCAAAGTTCCTGATACGAGTTGTTCACTGAAAACTGTCTTTGTTTCTACACCCAATTCTGAATACTATGTTACTAAATCAGGTCATATTTCCACACCATGTTACAGATACACAGCAACTTGGACATGAACATTGTGTTGTTTCTAATGTCTGTATGTAACTACATGTCTTTTCTAATGTCATTTCATAGGAGACAATTCTTTAAGAGAGAGGATGTAGATCAGTGTGTGTGTGTGTGTGTGTGTGTGTGTGTGTGTGTGTGTGTGTGTGTGCGTGTGTGCGTGCATGCGTGTGTTTGTGTACAACTTTAAGAAGCTTTCTAGGGGCTTGCACAAGTGTATAAATACTGAGCATGTGCAAGCCTGGCTGCCGTTTTGTAGTAGACTGTTGAGATGTAAGCATGTATGTCTGTGTAGTCTGTTAATCAGTTTGTTTATATTTTGTAAAGCTGCTATCCATGTTGATGTGTTTCTGTGTAATAAAGCACATAAACGAACTACCCCGCCTGTTCTTCATCTATATTAAGAGGGATGAGCAACAACCACTATAGACAGTATGGATAGAAAGATATTTGTTTCCAAAGGCTTAGAAAGGCTGCTCTTTCTTTAAGTGTACTGAGTTATTTTTATGCTAACTATTCTGGAAAAAAAAAAACACCAGGTCTGCTTGATAGTAAATATTATAGATTACAAATCGAGAAAGGAGTCTAAATTTTGACCAATTGAAAATGGAACTGCCTAGTTGAGATTTTTGAAAGTTTATATTCGTTAATTTTCTTTTCATGTGTGTAGACTTTTCTGTGGTTTGGTATAATGGATGGATGACCAGCATTTAGGGACTACAGTTCTTGAAACGTGACATTTCTTGAAGGTAATTCTAAGGCAGAAAATGTTTACTGTAATTGCTCAGCCAGTGCTCATCAGATAACACCTTTGTGTTTATATACAACTCCACACTCTGCTAATGCCACTATAGTAACCTACAAGCATGCAGTCTTGGATGTTCTTTGATAACCTCTAGGATTGTATGCCACAACAAGCATTAGGACTGCTTCTTGGTTTATACTATTTCTGAGACTGCTTGAAACGTACCCTTTTTACATATGTTATTGCACACTTTATTTCTTAATTTCTGCACTGTACAATTGATAAAAATGACCTCAGACTACATTTTTGGGGAAAAGAAAGCTTTTCTTAAAATATTCATTCCTCCAGTTGTGCAGCTGAATGTGTCTTTTATTTCATTTATCACCATTAGTTTTTCTCTACTTGTAATTTCTTGCTGTACTTTCTTTAGCAAGAAAACGTCTGAATGTTTTCTACATCATTAGTCCTTTACTCTTTTTGCAAAGTCTGACCAGTTGCTTAGGAAGTATGCCTGCAGTAAGGCCATTCTTCTTACTTACAGGTATACATGGTGTGTATTTGCTTAGGGTTGCACATATTATCTCTTTAGTTTTATTTCTGTGTTAATTTTAACCATATCTCATTGAAGACTTTGGGGGAAACTATACACTTATTTGATGAAGTAGGCCTTAACTTCACAATCTAAAGGCCTCTGAGGCAGCTGGCTGTCCAAAGTCCAAGGACACAGTTACTCCTTCTTTTCAAATGGCCAAGTATGCTTCTTTATGTAAGTTAATGAAACTTAAAAAGCAACATTCCAAAAACTCACCCCCATTGCTCTCCCTTCTGCTGCTTCTAACATGGACACTTTCACCCTAAGATTATCATGAAGTAGACTCTTATCTGAAGGTTGATACCCAGACCACACTTCTACCATTCTGGCTGTGGTTCTTGTTTTTTTTTCCTGCTAACTTCTCAGTCTGCTTCTGCTTCCACCAGGCCATCACCTCACAAACCATGCAGGCACTGTGTCTCCTCAGTACTGATTAAGAGACTGCCTGAAGCTGTTGTTGAGGCACAACCAAATAAGTCTTGTGCTCCTTCCCCCTATTCCCTCAGTTCAGGAGTGCCAGCACAGTTTTCTGCACACACAGAAAGCATTTTATTTCACCTGTACTGGTGTTTGCAGTTCTTGTGATCCATTATCTGCACTTATAATGGTCCACCCAATGCCAGTACACAGACTGTAGGCTCCTATGACATAATTGCTTGTTCGAGCACTGCATAGTCTTGCACTGCCCTTCATAATTCCTACAGCATAAGGCTGCTTGCCTCAGCGTCCTGCCATCTATTACCCTGAAAGAGTTCCTGGAAACTTACTCACTGGAGGCAGTAAACTCTAAAAGTCATTTGACATATTTCAGTATTTCAAGAGGAACCTTACTGGCAAAGTGTACCATGTGCTGTAAGAGTTACCAAGACCACACAATTCACTACCTCCTGTTAGATGACCAAAGCTGTCATCATGTCAGGTATTATCCCCCATTTAAAATAGTCATTGTTAAAAGTACTTCTCACAAACAGTCCCAGGCTTCTAAAACAAACCACCTGATGAAACAAGGCATCAAGATACTCTTGCCAAATGTAAGAAATCCCTTTCTGATCTCCTCATCGAGGAATTTGTTTGCAAATTCTTTATGGATAATGGATAAACAATGACTCCTATGCAGAAGAGTACACAGATGCCCTGTATAAACACCTAAACAACTGTATAGACTCGCCTGTACCTGACTGGATCAAAACCAGGTCGTCCCGAAAAAACAGGCCACCTTGGTGAACCTCAAGTATAAACAGGTTATATAACAAAAGAAAGCTACTAATATCTAAGCTCAAGAGGGAACTTGCTCAGCAGAAGAATACCCTCCACAGTTTGATCAAGCAAATTTTGCAAAGTTTTCTAAAGCAAATGTCAAAGCTAAATTAGCATCCCTAGCTAAGTATAATCATAAGGCATTCTTAAATTATGTCTGAAATCTAACAGGGAAAGCCCAACTTTGTGCTGAACTTATATTAGATGGTACCTCTCATGCTGAACCTGGGGAAATTGCCAACCTGCTAACTCACAGATTTGGCACAAACCTCACCCCCATGTCCTCACCAGCCATACCCCAAAGCTTACCTGACAACAGTCCTCTACCTAGTATCTCCAAAGAGCAGGTCATATCTGTACTCTCCAAGGCCAAAGGCATGGCCTGTATGGGACCAGATAACATCCCAGGCTGCTTACTAAACAGTCTAAAACAAGATCCAAAGGAACCACTTGGCACTGTCTTTAACCTTAGCCTGAGCACTGGCTTTGTTCCAGCAAAGTAGAGAACAGCAACAGTAATCCCCTTGCCCATAGGGTGTCCATCAACTGACCCTGGGAACTGTAGACCCATAAACTTAACCAGCCTTATCTGCAAGGATATCTGCAAGAATATAGGTGACTTTCAGACTCTTGACCTGATGCAGTTTGGCTTTGTTAAGGGTAGATCATGTTTACTGAACTTGGTGGACTTCTTTGAGAATGTCACCAAAGCCCTGGATGAAGGCAAAACAGTACATACTGCCTATCTTGACTTAGCTAAGGCTTTTGACACAATCCCTCACATAGATATCATTGAGAAACTCTCCCAGCTGGGGATTAACCCATATGTCACTAGATAGGTAGCCTTACTGGATCACCAAGAAAAGCATGCTGTCAAAGCTGGGGATTACACCTTTACCAGTAGACCAGTTACCCGTGGCATACCACAAGGATCTGTGCTGGGCCCTCTACTGTTTTGAATCTATTTCTCGGAAGTCCAGGTGAAAGTAGATGGCCTGTGGCTTACCAAGTTTGCTGTTGATTGCAAACAGGGCACAGTCACTGAGTCCCCAAATAATGTTAACATATTACAAAAGGGGCTAACACAGACAAGTGATTAGTGCCAAAGCCACAGACTAAAACTAAACACAAAAAAGTGTGTCATTATCCCCTTTGGCAAAGAGGAAGTCCCTGCAAATTAGAATATTGACAGCACCCCCATAAGCTCAAACCCAGTAATGCAAGATTTGGGAACAGAGGTTGATAGAAATCTAAACTTTGATCACCAAGTGTCTACAGTGGTGAGGAAAGCCTTCTACGTTATGCATCTCATAATTAAGGGCATCCTGTCCAAGACTAAGGATGTCATAACTCCTCTGTACTCGACCTCATCATACCACTAATAGAGTACAATGCTCCCTTTTGCATGTACCTCACCAGACACCTCCAGCAGCTGGAGAGACCACAGAGGTTTCTCACCAAGAAAATTCAGAGCCTCCAAAACATGACCTACATGGAAAGACTGAAAGCAACATGACCTATATGGAAAGACTGAAAGCCCTGTCACTGTACTCTTTATCCTACAGTCTGCTGAGAGGCGACGTGTGCCAGACCTACAGAGCAGACTCTGACCCTGCCCTAATGGAAGTACTGGACATCCACAAAGCAAATGGGACAAGAGTCACTCGCTCCAGGGATCTCAACCTAGCCTGTGACATTAACAGAATGTGCTGGAGAAACAGATATATCTCTCAGAGATTGCTGCTTCTCTGGAATAAACTCCCAGTTCATGTGAAACAGAGCTCTTCAATGACCCTATTCAAGCGTAACCTACACAATTGCATGGGAGACCGTAAATTCACCCCGGGAGTGGCACATATGTCCCTCATGGATAGGGGCGGTCAGTGCTGATCATAGACTCGCTTTGTGAATAACACCCATCTAATCAAGGCCAGTTAGGGAACACAGGTATAACATAGGGCCATTAGCCTAGTAACCTCCAATGAACCTATAAAAAAGGGCTTAAATTCTAAAAATGTTTACAATTTCTCAGCTTTTTTCCTTTGCTATTTAACTTTTCTTACTCCTTTGTTCTCTTGTTAGTCTCTAGGTATATCCTTGCAAATATATTACTTTTTTCTCACTTTCATTTGAGTTTTTTCCCCAGGGAAATTTAGTTTTAAACCATTAAGGAACAATTTCATGTAGTCAAAATGTATTGCAATCCATGTAAAATGATAAAAGCTAATGAAGACCACCTTATCTGAAATGTGTAAAAACTGTATATGAACACTCTGCTGTATATGAAGTGTATAACCTAAGCTGGCTTGCACTGTTTATTGAATCTGAGCCCAGATTGCAACTGAAAAATGGTCTCTGGTCCAGTACACCTACCTGATTACTAAACAGAAAATAAATAAGTAATGCAGAGACTGTTTCATAGCAAGAGAATATGGTATTGCATTACTCTTGCTGTTCTGATTGCATCTAACAGATTTTACTGATGACACTAAATGAGCATTTCAGTTTTTTACTAGGGTAGTCCTGTTTGGTGATAATATAAAGAACCAACTGAAAGATATGCAAGAGAAGATTAAATCTCTGCCGTCTGATGGTGTGGAGTTGTACCATCCTCAACATTCATATAATAAATGCAGTGGACTTAGTGCAATATGTAATTTTAGCCTGGCCTACAGCAGCAACAGAACAATGCTGGAAAGAGACATTTTCCTCAGTCTCACTTCCAGCTAGGTCTACACACTTAAAAGAACAGGTCCTTATCACTTGCTGGAAGGCCACTTTTACCCTCAGGATTGGTAGCAGTACTCTGAGCATTTGCCTGAATGCTCTCTTCTAGAGGTAGTCAGTAGTCATATCTTCCCACATGCCAACTTGCATGAAGGTCACAAAAACAAATGGGTAAGTGAGATATCAGATACATAATCCCTTTTCATGTCACTCCCAAACTTCCTTCCCTTCTCTTTCCTATTCTTCGCATCCCTTTCCAGATGTCTCACCTCATCAAAGCAAGCAACAAGGAATGAAGTATTAAAATTGTCAAAAAATCCACCCTAGAAGTCTTAAAAGAATAGAAAGGCTTAGAATGTTATGCCAAATTCAGTCTGGTGTCAAAGTGAGCACAGCACCCTAAGCCTATGCTATATTTTAGGTTCTTAAACACCTGTCTCATAAATGAAGCCTTCCAGATGGTCATGGTGCTACCAGAAATGTCATCATCAATGTAATATTCAGCTATTGGTTAGTTATTTTGTGCTATTACTTAATTATTTTGTACAATAGCTAGAACATTTGATGCAATTTTCTGTGCTTATGATTGCATCGGTTATAGAGTGGCATAATACTTAAGGTGCTTTCCTCACAGACACAAGGTACAGGGTTTGGGTTTGGGAAATTGACTAGGCTTGAAATGGCCTGCAAGGGCAGCTAGCCTAGTGCTTAACCTATGAACCAAGAACTTTTTTTGGGGGGAGGGGTGAAGGTTGGCATAATGGTTAAGGTATTTACCTCACAGAAACAAAGCACAGAGTTTTATTCTTACCTTTGAGGGAAACTAGCTAGCATTAAAATGGCCCTGTGATTACAGTTTCTCTTAACACAGTGTATTGTAAATATTTGGTGGACTTAGTTGTGGCTGAAAAGGATCCCGGGATCAGCCCATGTACCATGTCAACAAATAATATTTTCTGAAGGCATTCTGGTTGTTTTCTAAATCTGGTAAAGCAATAAAGATACAACAAAAACAGACAGCACTTAGTGCAAGTTGAAGCACAGGCTGTACCATGCATCTTAATATGGACATCCGTAATTATAGGTTAGATAAAGCCTGTGAATGTAGCTGTCAATCTGGGACAATTGTTCCCATTAGGAAGGTGAAACTTCATTATTCAAAATGCACATACTGTTGTGTGTTTGTATTAAGTTAATAGGTTACGGTGGTATTCTTAGGGGAGGGGGTTGATCATTTTCATTAAAACAAAAAGTCTTGTAAGAAGTGACATAGGTTCAAATGGATATGACGAGAAACATCTGTATAATAGATCAACCTGCCAAACATTAGTGTATGCATGTAAGACAAAAGGTTAAACTAGACATTTACAAAAAGCTGTTATACATAACAGGTGGGAATAATAACTTCTTATAATAGTGGCAACATTTTCCATATTATTTTTGAATGCGAATGGTCTCACAGGCATATATAACAGAGAAAGAGTAGTGAGTTTAAAAATAGGGTAGAATTAAAAGAAAAAGAGACATGGTTTAAGAAGTAGTGAGAACTGAGAATTATTTAGAGGGACTGACAAAGGTTAAAGTATTCCATAATAGGGGGAATCTCACAGAATGAGAAGATGCACAACTGCAGAATGCTAAAGTGAAAATAAGGGACAACCTAGATAATAAGCATGAGTTTAGAAAGATTGCTGCTAAGCAACTACTTTTTGATAATAACTCCAGAGCACAGAAGATTTTAGCATAACGCCTTAGGTAACAGACAGTAAAAAGAGTTGTTGCCAAGTTTAGGGAGCCTATAACAAGGAAATTAACCAGAGATCCTATACAGATATTAGAAACATTTCAGAAATGTTATGAAAAATTGTGTAATGCAGATAAATGTGGAAATCAAGAAGAAGGTCAAATGGAAATGTTTATGGAAGAATTGAATGTGCCAAGATTAGGGGTAGATGAGGCTGAAGTATTAACAGTCAGGGCTGGAGGAGATAAAAATAGATGCATAACCAATCTACAGGAAAGTCTCCATTAATTGATAGTATTCCTGTGGAGTTTGGAAACTAGGAGGGAAGAAAGTGATACAGATTTGGAAGGTTTTGTTTAAGAGTATTTTAAAAGGAGGAGAAACACCAACATTCTGAAAGAAAGCTGTGGTGGCTGTAATACTTAATGATGGTAAAGACCCATCAGATCCAGTATAGGCCCATTTTGATTCTAAAGTATGATTGTAAAGTGTTTGTATCTATAATGGCTCAGAGAATGGGAAAGTTGATGTCAAAATTGATACATATGGATCAGTGTGTTTTTTGGAGGGGAGGCAGACATTTGACAACATTAACAGAACAATGATGATCCAGAGGGAGGCAGAATGTAAGAAAATGTAACTCTTGTTGGTGGGTCTTGATGCAGAGAAAGCATTTGACAGAGTAAGCTGGGATTTTATGAGTAGGGCAGTGGAAGCATTTGCATTTCCTTACACAATAATAAGGTTAATTAGGAAGATATATGAGGGTTTGGAGCTGAAAATTAAAGAGTGTGTGTGTGGGGGTTCCTATCTAAATTATGTTTGAACAGAAGAACCAGGCAGGGGTGTCCTCTTCCCCTTTGTTATTTGCATTATATTTAGAACCACTGACAAAGAAAATAAGGGATCAACTCGAAGAAACTTTGTAACCACAAATTCCGACAACAGAATACTGGAGCAGTCCAAACACTGGAACTCACACGAAATTCCAAAACACTTCCACCTTTATTATAAAATGACAAGTTTACCTAGGTTTCATCCTACATTCACAGACTTCATCAGAACAATGCATTCAAACCCACACTCCCTTTAAATATACTTCTAAATTAAGAAAAATTATTAATTAATTACCCAATTACACCTATTTAATATTAAAGAGACATACCCCTCAAGTGTTCTACACTAATAATAATAAACATACTCACTATGTTACTTATATATATGAAACACAAAATAAATTGCATATAAAATACATATGAAATACATTTCATTAAAACCACATTTCATTTGAATCTCATAAATAAAACATTATATTCTTATATGTTAAAAACAACACTTTAAATAACCATAAAAATGCAATAAAATACCTATAAATAGCATTGTTAAAAAGTAGGCAAATAACAATGTTAAAAGGAACTGAAATTGAATGGTGAAACTTTAACCCAATATGTGTTTTAACTTTAATAAGGGAGCAATACTAATATTATCATTATCACCCGGAAAGGTAGTGGCATCTAACCTTATCTGCCACTTCATTTCACAGATATCTAAATGGACATCCAAGACACATTCTTGACTATCCGTAATAATTTGCTGTATAACACAGAATTTAAATTTGTGCTTTGGATGCTGTCTAATATGCCTAACCAGGGCATTAGTGTGCTTCATGTGTCTAATATCCAGCACATGTTCACCAATCCTTTCTCTTAAAGTTCGACACGTTTTTCCTATATAAAATGCAGGACACTGATTGCACCTAGCTAAATAAACTACATTTCTACTAAAACAATTAAAATGCCCCCTAATATGTATAATTTTAGTATATAATTTAAAGTGTCGAACTTTAAGAGAAAGGATTGGTGAACATGTGCTGGATATTAGACACATGAAGCACACTAATGCCCTGGTTAGGCATATTAGACAGCATCCAAAGCACAAATTTAAATTCTGTGTTATACAGCAAATTATTAAGGATAGTCAAGAATGTGTCTTGGATGTCCATTTAGATATCTGTGAAATGAAGTGGCAGATAAGGTTAGATGCCACTACCTTTCCGGGTGTTAATGATAATATTAGTATTGCTCCCTTATTAAAGTTAAAACACATATTGGGTTAAAGTTTCACCATTCAATTTCAGTTCCTTTTAACATTATTTGCCTACTTTTTAACAATGCTATTTATAGGTATTTTTATTGCATTTTTATGGTTATTTAAAGTGTTGTTTTTAACATATAAGAATAAAATGTTTTATTTATGAGATTCAAATGAAATATGGTTTTAATGAAATGTATTTCATATGTATTTTATATGCAATTTATTTTGTGTTTTATATATATATAAGTAACATAGTGAGTATGTTTAGTATTATTAATGTAGAACACTTGAGGGGTATGTCTCTTTAATATTAAATAGGTGTAATTGGGTAATTAATTAATAATTTTTCTTAATTTAGAAGTATATTTAAAGGGAGTGTGGGTTTGAATGCATTGTTCTGATGAAGTCTGTGAATGTAGGACGAAACCTAAGTAAACTTGTCATTTTATAATAAAGGTGAAAGAAAATAAGGGACTCAGTAATTCAAGGATATAACTGGTATGGTAATCAAGAAAAGTTGGCTTTATTTGCAGATGATTATTTTGTACCTGTTAAAACCATAAAAAACTATGTCAGTGTTGGGGAACATTCTGAGACAGTTTCACATCTTTTAGGGACACAAAATTAATGAAAATAAAACAAATGAAATAGCTGTAAACTATGTACCCATACACAAATCAGTTTGGCAATACCCATATTTATGGGGACATGATAAAATGAAGTACTTAGGAGTATAGGTTGAGTATAGGTTAAAAAGGATTCTGTTATGGCAGCTGAATATATGTCGGAAGAGACTAAACAAAAGATAATACAAAAACTGAGAAACTGGAAGCTCTGTTTTATGGCTATAGATAGCAAAATAAAAGCAGTGAAAATGTTTTTAGTCCCTTTTTTATACACAGGTCAGGCATATTTTTATCAACCAGAGGAAATGTGGATAGCAATTAATAAAGAGCTGAAGGATTTTATCTGGGAGGGGAAGACGGCAAGAGTGAAGCGGGATAAGCTGATCTTTCCAATAGAACAAGCTGGTTTGGGATTAACTGACAAAGTGTTTTTTCAAAGCTACACAATTAAGGCTTCTGTGCATAGCACAAGCAGAAAGCTATATTTTAAAGTAGAAAAGCATGATGATAATGATGAAATGATGGGAAGCTGATCAGGAGAGACTGGGATTTTGGATGCATGTCCGTAAGGAGAATAACAATAACCATACAGACTATTATATACATAAAGTAAGAGAAAGTATTCTAAGAACTAAGCCAAGACAGGAGTGGAGAAAGAAGATTCTGCTTATAAGGATGACTGCAATTAGGGGTATACAGAACTGGCAGTAGGGGGTTGTAATTTACTGAACAAAAATGGCAAAGGAACCAAGGTATTTGGAGCAAATAATTAGAGTGTGAAAGGTAACAGAATAGGAAGAGGTCAAGAACAACTTTGGACTGCAGGCTAGAGATTACCCTCTCTATCAAGTATTAATGTCAGAGTAAGGAAAAAAGAAAGGAATAGAGGGATCCTAAGTGAAAGACCAGCACTGGTAGAGTTTTTAGTAGAATCTAGAACAGAATCTGCTGTTAAAAAAGGATAATTAGTAAGGCATATAAAATATTGCATGATAACTGTATGAATCAATCTGAGGAAGTTAGAAAGGATTGGGAAGAGATTGGATAAGCAATCTGCAAACAATAGGATGATATATGTGTATCTCTCAAATATGCAGAAAAGTTTAGAAAATTTAGGAATTTTGCTTGGAAGTGTTTGCATAGGTATTTTTATACCCCGAGCAGACTCCAAAGAATTTTTTCCTGAAGAAGATTGCAAATGTTGGAGGTGTGATAAGGAAGAATGAGGTAATTAGGAACATATTTTTGGGAGTGTAATGAGTTGGCAGACTTTAAAAATTCCCTACAAACTACTCTGTCAGAAATATCGGGTTAGCAAATTGATGTAACTAAGGAAATCATTTTTTGGAGCTGCTGTACAGGCTTGGAATTGCCTAGGCATAACAAGTCCTTGCTGAGATTAATTCTGGTGGCTGTCAAAAAAGTAATTACTAGAAAATGAAAATCAAATAAGTAGTGAATATCATAAAAAGAACTGGGAATGGGATCTTTAGAAAAGAGTAGGAGCATACATGGAAAACATGGGAATTGTGGGAACAATACATGCAGAATAATGTTTTAGAGGAGGAATGAGGTTTAAGGAAAGGCAGAAAATTAATGAGTTTTGTAATGTTTGGTTGACAATGACTGTATAGAAGATTATATGTGATGTACAATGCTTGCAACTGAAAATAAGTCAATACGGTTTATTTTCATTCATATAAATGTATGATTGCTTATGTCATAAGTGATTCACTAAAGATGTTCCTTGCTTTAAAAAGTCATCAGTAACCCTGAAGTTCTTGACTTGGAGAACAGCATTCTTTATTGCTGTCGCCTCTGCCAGGATACCAAACCTTCAGGTATTAGTATGCAAAGAGCCTTATCTTGCATTTTACAAATAAAGAACATTTTTCAGTAACTCCTCATCTTTGCCTTAGGTGGTTACAGAAACATCCCTCAGCCAAGCTGTCCAGCTACTTGCCTTTTCCCTTATGCATCAGATCAGGGAAGAGAGAATCATGTACTCATTGGATATGTCACAGATCATTGTGGTATTACCTGAGTAGAACCAAAGCAAGCAGGAACTAAGAACAATTATTTGCTTCTTTTGCTGAGGGCAAGCTAGGGCTAACACTGCATAAACAGACTGCCTCCAAACGAATAACACATTGCATCTAGTTTTGTTGCAGAGTCAATGGGAAGTTTCTACAGGAAAGGATCAGAAGCCCCCCTACTAGGAGCATAGCCGCTACTACTGCATTCGTGAGAGGAGTTAGTGTTCAGGATGTCTTAGAAGCAGCCATGTGGTCCTTTGTTCACACTTTCGCAAAGAATTGCAGGTTGGATGTGGCCTCCTGAACAAGAGGCCAAGAGCAGGGTTTGCTTCTTCTGTCCTGAAAGGCATGAGCTCCTCCTCTTCTATGTGATAATGTACCTCGCTTCTCCCTGCAGTGGTGTAAGCAGCTCTGGGAATCTGCCTTTTACAGTGATGACAATAACACTGATCCACATGAAGGAGCTAGTAGAGTTGTGTAGGTAAGCAACTTTCCTTAGTAGTAGATGATTGAATGTGATCACTGTTGCACTTCTATTTTCCCTCCTTCCCCTGTCTTGTGTGTGTAGTTAGGGCTGGAGTTTGTGCTAACTTCCCTTTCCACTCTAGTCATTTTTGGTTGTATTCTCCCTTGACCTTCTCTTCTTCTTCATGTGCAGGTCACCAACAGGGGCAAAATTCATTAGATTTCAGACTACTGCCCCTAGGGCTTCAGGTGCTTAGCAGGGCTGGCTGATTGGACCGATTAGACACAATAGGGCTCCAACCCTAAGAGGGCACCGCTGTTTCCAGCATTGGAGCTAATAAGGCCTTCACTTTGAAGGCATTACAAATAAATAAATCTCCCAGCCTTTCAGGAGTTAAAGAACATACAAGAGTACAAAAGCATCATTCCCCACCTACACATCTTGGAACTTGGCCAGAGAGAGAGAGACTGACACTTTTTCTGCCAATCATTGAGACTTCCCAGTCACAGAAAAATGTTAGTCTTTTCATCCTTGAGGAAGCTGAAAATGGCAGATTTGAGAATGCAGTCTTTTCCCTGAACGTATAGTGCAGTACTCAGATATGGTATCAAGGAAGTTGTTAGAAAGCAGAGACATCTGAGAAGCTGGTACCAGTCTTCATTTTTCAGAAATACCTGTAGTTTTTGTGTGTGTATGTGATGGTTTTCTGGCAAGTTTTTGTGACTTGTAGTCATTAAATAATGTCAGGAATGTGACTTACAGACTTTGTGTTTGTCGCAAAATACTTGTTAATTCAAAGCTCATTATTCAAGTATATAAGAACAATATTTAAAATCTATTTCTTTTTTTGTTTTTTTGTCCCTGATTCCTGAGCTAAATTAAGAGAACAGAGGGGAGTTACAGTGGATTTTTTTCTCTCATATTTGTGGTCTATTCCTCATTGTTGCTTTCTGTTAAAGTGTTGTGTGGATTGTAGTCACTAAATACTGACAAGCCTTTGAGTTTCAGACTTATACCCCATCAGAAAATGCTTGTTAATGCAAAACCTAAAATCGGTTCCTTATTTTGATTGCTTTGCCTCTTCTTTCAGTAACAGATTGGGAGAGCATGAAGGTGCAATGATTTCTACTGTATGGTATATTTTAATTTGCTGTTGTGAGAACTTTTAGGTCATTATTTATGTATTTGTTCATTCATTTGAGCATAAGCAACATCTGATGTGCATGTACAAGGTGCTGTAATTGATGGCTGTGTGTGTGTGTGTGTGTGTGTGTGTGTGTGTGTGTGTGCGTGCGTGCGTGTGTGTGTGTGTGTGTGTGTGTGTGTGTGTGTGTGTGTGTGTGTGTGCGTGTGTGTGTGTGTGTGTGTGTGTGTGTAAATATTTAATGTGAAGTTGTTCAAACTCGCCGTTCATTCTTGACTGATGGGTTCGGAGCCGATCCATCGGCTCCGGTATGGCCATATGCAAAGCTCGACGACTTCCAGTAGCTCGAGGCCAAGCCTCTATCCCATGATGCACTGCGAATTACCCCAGATCTAGTTTGCCACGGCATTTGATCGGAGGTTCCAGTGCAAGCTCAGACCAGTACAATTTAAAAACGTTTATATTTAGCAGTTGGTTATATAATCTTTACTAAACTTTTGATAAATAAGTTAGATAGTTAGGTAGTTAGCCTTTATAGCTTCCTTAAAGCTCCCCTTCCCGTGTGTTGTTATTAATCTTTAAAATATCGGTCTTGTGTGTTTTGGCCTAGTTTTAATCTTTAAAATATCGGCCTCGTGTATTTTGGCCTAGTTTTTCTTAGTGTGTGCTTAAGTAGTTTTCTAGTGGCTATAAACAGCCTTTTTCTATTGTTGGCCTCGTGTGTTTTGGCCTTAGTTGCTGTAAAGAGTGTGTTGAAATATTCTAGTGTATATATGCACCTTTTTCTAGTTGTTTAAAATGTTTGGATTCTTTATCTCATGCTCGTTCTGTGTGTGTGTGTGTGTGTGTGTGTGTGTGTGTGTGTGTGTGTGTGTGTGTGTGTGTGTGTGTCTGTGTGTATATGTGTGTGTTTAGAGCCTAGTAGCTTTAATAATAACTGATCTGTGTGTTAAACTAGTTATGGCGGATGATAAGGATAAACATCCCAAGTCGAGTTTTAAAAAATGCCCTGACTGCAATCAGAAAATGTCAGTGACTGATGGACATGTTGTCTGTGGGTATTGTTTAGGGGCTGTCCACTTGCAAGAGTCTTGTACTATCTGCCATTCCTTTTCATCAAGAGTGTTGTTGAGAGGAAAAGGAGGTTAATAGACAGGAGTTTGCTTAAACACCCCTTTCAAGAGGCTTTGAGTGACCAGGATGTGGCCAGCAAATATTCCAAGTCCTCTAAATCTTCTGTGGAATCTAAGGACTCCAAGCATTCCAAGAAATCAAAAAAATCAGAGGATTCTGCGACATCAGCTCCACAGACCTTGGAGCTGACTGTCTTTTCCTTTCGGAGCCAGCCCACAGCTTTGGAGCCGGTATCTGAAGTGTCTCAGTCACCATTGCTTCAGTCGGCACCATCGGTGCATTCATCTAGGTCATCTGTCAGTCTATCGGATTTGGCTATGGATCGATTGGTGCAGAAGCTCATACAGGCACCAGGCCTTGCTAAATTGTTGCCCAAGCGGCTTCAGAGCTGAAGACCACTACTCCTGCTTCGACTACTCCTCCACTGAGCTGTACCGGCCTGTCAGGGCCAGGGGAAACAGACCTGTTGATCGTGGAGCCTTTGGAGCCAAGACCTGCTCCAGTGTCCTCAGCTCCATCCACTCTGATGTTCTCGGCGCCGACCGGTGACTCTAGGAGCCGACACTCTCCAGTCGGATCCAGGGAGGGTAGTCGGACCAACTTGTCGGTGCCGACTCTTCCTCTCTGGGCTTCGGCTCGGAACCCACGGCCTCGGTGCAGGAGGGTTTGATGGTTCCCTTGGATCCGTCGATTCCTTCCCATCGGAGCTGTGGTGCCTTCAAGGCCATGAGGAGAGCTTTGTCCCCCAAGACATCCTCAACTTCAGGCCTTGCTTCCTCATCCTTTAAAGTGCCTGTGTCTGCTTCTGCTTCCATCGTCCTGGCTAAGCGTAGAGACCCAGAGCCTCAGTTAGCCCCACAGGGTGCCCCCTGCTATTCTGAGACCTCCCCAGAGGCTCCCACTGAGGAGGTTCCCAGGAAGAGATTGTGCAAAAGGAGACACTTGGACTCTCCACAGGAGTCTTTAACATCTGACACTGACTTGAATGAGTCAGAAGGGTTGCCATGGTCAACCTCTGAGGATATCTCCTTTGCTGAGATACTTGAGATCCTTAGGCAGAGGGCTGATTGGCAGTCCAAAAGCCCTACTGAAGATGACTCAGTACTCCTGAAGGCTTTTGGGTCTCAACCTTCCACCTGTTGGGTGTCTCCGCCCTTTGATGAGCTCATGCAGTTGGTCTTTTGAAGGGCGTGGAAGTCACCGGAGTCCATGGAGCCTGTTCCTAGGAGGCCTAATAAGTTTATATCAGCCCCACCAGATAAAATCTTCTTAACCAAAGGAGTCCCTGTTGATGCCATGGTGGTAGCGGCGGCCACCAAAAAGGAAATATCTGAGACTTCCTCATCTGTCCATCCTCCTAATAGAGAGTCTATGATCATGGATAGATATGAAAATGAATGTTCAGTTCAGCGACTTTTGCTGTCCGTTCACTGAACTACTTAATCCATTTTACTAGGTTGCAGAAAGATCTCCTTAAGGAGTTGGGAGATACTCTGCAGGGTACAGTAGCTGCAGGGGCCTCTGACAAAGTTGCTGCCCAGCTTTCTACCCTAAATTCTATTGTCAAATCATCCATGCATCTCATATCCTATGCAGCTGATGGAACAAGTAGGGCAGCGGGTACAGGAATCTCCCTTAGAAGACATTCCTGGATGCGCTTGTGTTCCTTCATGAAGCCCTTTAAGTCATCCTTCGTGAACACCCCTTTTGATCCCTTTTTGGGCCTAAAGTGAAGGAAACGTTGACCATGTGTGAACAGGAGGGAAAGACTCTTTCTGCCATTGGAGTCCGTTTTTCCACCCCTACCTGGCCTTATCACAAAGGCCAAAGAGGAGGAAAAATGTGGATGTTCTTCATGTTTCACTGTTGCAGTCATCACATTTGGGTTGTCTGCTTGCAGTAGCCCTCAGTCGGCCTTATTAACAAAGTCTTGGGTCCTGCGTCAGTTGCTGTCCCTTCTTCCATGATGTTAGGTCGTCAGGGGTATAAAACATGCAGCCGATGCCATTACATCAGTCTTTCTTCCTGTGCGGTGCCCGAAGCAGAAGCAGTTTGCAAGTGCCGGTCGGCTGACTCCTGAAATTTTTGTTTTCGAGTTTCAGAACCGAAGTCTTCAACTAAAAGCTAAGTACACCGTTGGGGAAACATTTTCTTTCTCTAAAGCAATGTCAGTAAAAGTAAATAATTGCATTACTTGTGGAAAGCAAATACCTCATAAAGATTTTCATTCGTACTGTATTCCTTGCTTAGGCCCTGACCATTACGTACCTCGCTGTCGGTTTTGTGCCTTATTTAAACCAAGAACTATCCGTCATCGGTATATTTACACTTCTAAATATTTTGGTGCTCGGTTCAATTATCCTGATATGTCTTTGGTAAGCCATCTGACTACCGACATTCAGAAAAAACGCAAAGATAAAGACAGAGACAGGCCGACAAGGTCCAGAGCTGCCGACGACGCTTTTCCTAAGCCAGTCCCCAGTTCGCCGGTACTCAAGTGAGGTGCTTTTGCAGCCCCTGATACCTACTCTTTCAGATTTGCAAGCCTCTACTGAGACCCATTCGGAGTCCGGTATGCCGCGAGATGCTTCAACTGTGGAACCTGCGAATGTCTCTACCTTGTATGGGTCTGAAGCCGCTGTGCAGGCACTGGCTTCTGAGGGTGTATTCAGGCCTACTGACTTGCATATTAAACCGATGCCTTCTTCTTCTTCTTCAAGGCCTAGAACTCGATCCATGCCTAAAAATCTGATGCCCAGACCGCATGGTCAGGCCTCTATGCCTAAAAAACAAATGATAAGAATAGCTGAAGACTTTTCTACTTTAATCAGGGGAAGCCAGCCTTCCCCCTCTAAGAGACCTAGGACTGAGTTTGTTTATGATACTTCTGGCCAGGATTCTGAATTTTCTGTTTCCTCTGATGACCAGGATTTACCCTTATCTACCTATGAGGATTCTGATGCTGAGGACTCTATTCCCTCTGCTTCCCCTCCAGAGGATTTCTCTTTTGGTGAAACCTTGCATACTCTCAGATAGCATTTTCATTGGGAAAGTCAGGATTTCTCTGATTCTAAAAAGAGGCTTAGGGATTTCTTACTCCTGCCCCAGCACAGGCCTTTAGCCATACCTCCTGTACTAGACATTGTTGATGATGCCTTTTCGGAATCTAGCTTGGCCCCGACTTCTTACCTCCTGCTCCCAGAAAACCTGATAGATATTACAGGGTCCCTGACTCTCACAAGTTCATTTTTAAAAATCCTACTGCGGATCCTGAGACCATTTCACAGGGACCCAAGGGCATTAAAGCTACTACTGCCAAAAATCCTACACCCTCTGATAGAGACTCCAGAGCGCTGGATAGATGGGGCAAGAAGGTATACACTGTTGCAACTTTGGCCATTAGGGCCTTAAACTGCCAGTTTCATATGTTAAAGTATCAGCAGTATATTATTGGATTGCTTAAACAGAAAATGATGTTGATTCCTGATTGTGCTGAAAATAAGGATTTACAGGATTTACTGCATTCAGCTGAACACGTTGGAAAACATACTTTGCAATGTGTTTTTTATTCACTAGAGGCATCTTGCAGGGTTGCTGTAACTGGGTCTGTACCTAGAAGGCATGCTTAGCTTAAGGAGCAATGCTTGCCAGATCATGTTAAAGCGAAATTACTGGATGCTCCCTTAAAACAGGACCACCTGTTTGGCAACAAGGCAGAAGAAGTTTTTAAAAAAATGGAGGAAAAAGCTAAATCTATGCAAACCGTTAAAGATTTTTTACAAGTACAACCTCCAAGGTTTAGTAGGCATTGTCCTTCCAAATATTGGTCCTTTCCGGCCTCTTCCAGATCTTCTCAGTCCAACCCAGATCCAGCAGAGCTCCCAGGCTTCAGTCCCAGGGTATGCCCAGGACTAAGCAGTGGGGGGGTCTCCACTTCCAAATCTGGGAGTAATAAAATTCCCCCTATGGTAACCTGTCTCAATGACTTCTTTTTAAAACTTCCAAGCACCTCTCAACTGACTGCCCCTTTGGGGGGAAAGATTGCTCTTCATGCAAAGAACTGGTAACTCATTACCCAGGACAAATGGGTTTTAAATATAGTGTCCCAGGGATACAGATTTCTTTTCCACACGTTACCACGGGTGGCCAGATATACCCCCAAATTAGTGGGCAGAGGCCCAAAAGCAAGTACTCTCTCTCTTAAACATGGGAGCTATTCAACTGGTACCAAAAGAGGCAAAGGAACAAGGTTTTTACTCGAGAATTTTCCTGGTACCCAGAAAAGACAATTCATGGCATCCTATCCTGGACCTGTCTACTCTAAACACCTTTTTGGTGATTCCAAAATTCAAGATGCTGACTCTTCACCAGTTGCTCCCTATGCTAGGCAAAGACGCCTGGTTGGCAACACTAGATTTAAAGGAAGCATACCTTCACATCCCAATCAGGAAATCTTGCAGAAAATACCTACACTTCAAAGCAGGCTACACACACTATCAGTTCTCTGCACTGCCCTTTGGCTTATCTACTGCGCCCAGGGTATTCACAAAGTGTCTAGCTCCAGTCATTGCATTTTGCAGGCAAAGAAATATTCAAATATACCCATACCTGGACAATTGTCTATCTCAGGCAGAAAGCCAGGACATACTTTTGAATCATCTGGCCTTTGTACAAAGGGTGATAACTTGTCTGGGGTACACCATAAATGAAAAGAAATCACACCTGGTACCCTGTCAACAAATTATATTCCTGGGAGCAAGCTTGAAATGCAACTTCCCAAATGGCTTTCCTTACGCCAGAGAAACAAATTCATTTGACAACCTACTTCAAACACGTGGCCACCAAAACCCTGCTATGTGCAAGGCAAATACTTCAAGCTTTGAGGTTCATGGCCTCCTGCATTCTTCTAATTCCATGTGCAAGACTGCATATGAGGAAACTACAACGGTATCTAAAAAGCTTATGGTGTCAACATTCTCAGGATCTAGAAGCAATGATTCCTATCATACCTTGCCTATGCCTAGAGTTCCTTTGGTGGGCAGAGGCCTGCCACCAAAACAAGGGACTGCCATTCACACTACCCCCTGCCACCCATACCCTAACAACAGACACATCAGACTATGCATGGGGGGCTCATCTGGCAGGGAAGTGCATTCAGGGCCCAAGTCAAATGCACCTGCATATCAATCAAAAAGAAATGTTAGCTGTACAGAATGCTGTGACAGCCTTCAAGGACCACATTCTTCTAGGACAATTAATGGTAAAGACAGACAACACCACTGTTATGTGGTACATAAACAAGCAGTGGTACACATTCTTACCCCCTCTGCAGACTAGCCATGGCATTGAAAAACACAGCCCTGAGCTACCAAGTGCATCTACAAGCTCAGTTCCTGCCAAGAAAACTAAATACACTGGCAGATGAACTAAGCAGAAACCTCATGGACCCACACAAGTGGAAACTGGAACCAAGGATTTTCAACCTGTTGACAAGCAAATGGGAGAGCCCAGATATAGACCTGTTTGCCTCCCCCCAGAACTATCAATTGAATAAATTTTGCACAAGGATTCCCCACAAAGAAGTTTGGAAAGTGGATGCTCTGTCCTTCAGCTGGAAAAACCTATCAGTTTATGCCTTCCCTCCTCTGCCTCTGCTCTCCAAAGTACTAATAAAGATCAAACAAGACAAACCAAGGACAATTTTGATTCCACCAGACTGGCCACGCCAACACTGGTACCCCCTCTTGCGCAGTGTGTCACTGTTTGCCCCATGGCACCTGCCTCAGACTCCTACACTATTGTCTCAGCAGGAGAACCAGATTCTGCACATTCAGCTTCAAACACTGAACCTAGCAGCCTGGCTAATTACCTAATCTCTCCTTTACCATCCCTCAGTAAACCAGTGATGGATATAATTTTAGAGGCAAGGAGGCCTAGTACTAGAAAATCTTATGCTGAAAAATGGAAAATATTCTGTGCCTGGAACCAATCTCAAGGGATGAGCACAGCAGTGCCCAGTTTACCTCAGATTTTACAATACTTAACTGAGATGCTTCACAAGGGCCTGTCTTTCTCCTCCATCAAAATTCACGCCTCAGCCATTTCAGCTCATTATAACACAGAACCTCCCCTCTTCTCTCATCCACTCCTCAAGAAGTTCCTCAGAGGGGCCAAAAATTTATGAACATCCAGGAGAGCTCCAACTCCAGCCTGAGACCTTAACTTTGTATTGGAAAAACTCACTCTTCCTCCTTTCGAGCCAGCTGCTACTGCAGACTTAAAATTCCTTTCTGGGAAAACAGCTTTCCTTTTAGCAATCACTTCAACAAGAAGGGTATCTGAATTACAGGCCGTTATGGCAGTGGAGCCTTTCATCATCTTTCATACGGACAAGGTGTCCATCAGGACCAGTCCCTCCTTCATACCCAAGGTGGTATCCAGTGTGGCCCTTAATCAGTCCATTCATTTGCCAACCTTCTTTCCTAATCCACAGAACAAAGGCAACGGATACTGCACTCCTTAGATGTGCACAGACAACTTAGATTCTACTTGGACAGGACTAAACCTCAAAGGAAATCTGAACAACTGCTGGTGGCATTTACTGCAGGGGCAGAAGGGAAGGCTATTTCAAAGCAAACCATCTCCAAATGGATAGGCCATTGCATTCATTTCTGCTACAAGCACCATGGAAAACCTATCCGACAGGGGATCAGACCCCACTCAACCAGGGCTGCATCTACCTCTACTGCCTTTCTCAGAGGCGTCCGTACCAGGGACATCTTAGGAGCTGCTACCTGAAATTCTGTACATACTTTCACCAAGCATTACCATCTGCCAATTTTCTGTAAATCCAGAGCTGGCTTTGCCACTGCAGTCTTGCAGGGCCTTATAGTTGGTCCTAATGCTATCTAAATTTCTTCTCCCATTCTTAGCTTTGGGAATCTACCCAAATGTGATGACTGCAATAGTGAAACATGAAGAACATAGTACAGTTGTGTACACTTACCATAAGTGTAGATATTCAAGTGTATTCACTGTTGCAGTCCTGGTTACCCTCCCTCCAGCCCCCTTACTTTTTTGGCTGTACCTCTACCCTCCATTACTATGCTCAAAAGTTTTTTGGTGTATTTGCTTTTTTGTTGGAGGTATAACCTTGTATATTTATAGATTTAATTGCTTCGCATTAGGGGGGCACCTGACATCTGGGGCAAGAAAAACTGATGTAATGGCGTTGGCTGCATGGTTTATACCCCTGACGACCTGACGTCACGGAAGAAGGGACAGCAACCAATGTAGGACCCAGGAGTTTGTTAATCAGGCCAACTGAGGGCTACTGCAAGCAGATAACCCAAATGTGATGGCTGCAACAGTGAATACACTTGAACATCTACATTTATGATAAGTGAACACAACTGTAGTTTCCAGAAAGGCCAAGGAGCCTTTCAGGACACACATGGTGAACCCCCCTCCAGGGGCAGAGGAGGGGGTAATAGTGGAAGATGCCACCTTGTGGCAGAGGGGGTCCACAACATCAGGGTGACAAGAGATTACTTCTCTGGGCAACCCTACCAGCACTCCTGAAAGGAGGCCTGACTGTCCTGCTCTGGAGGCAGTCAGGGGTCGCTTATCTTTGTATCCAGATGCTTGGCAAGAAATAACAAAAGACAGCTGGGTACAAAATATCATTTCCAGAGGGTACTTCATACCATTCGCCACACCCCTCCATCCATAAGGAGAATCCCGGATTTTCCACCCAGTTATAGGGAACAAGCAACTATAGAGGTTTGAAGATTGCTAGAAAAAAAGAGTCATCCAGCCAGTCCCAGCAGACCAAACAGGATCCGGAACTTACTCAAGGTTCTTTTTGGTTCCGAAGAAGACAGGGGACTGGAGACCCTTTTTGGACCTCAGCAGACTCAACCAATATGTAAAGAAAGAGAAGTTCTGGATAGTCACGCTCCAGCCTATACCTCCCTTCTTAGGGAAAGACAATTGGATGTGCTTGATAGATCTCAAGGATGCATACTACCACATAAAGGTGGCCAGGCCATCCAGAGATCACCTGCGTTTCCGGCTGGGAGCCAATCATTTTCAGTTTTGAGCCCTGCCCTTTGGTCTCACTACAGCCCCCAGAGTATTCACCAAATGTATGTCAGTGGTCACGGCTCACCTGAGGCGTCTAGGATTCCAGGTGTTTCTGTACCTAGATGATTGGCTCCTTACCGCCATCACCAGGCATCAACTTATTCAGGCAAGGTGTACACACTGTCACTCTGCAACCATTTAGGCATTACAGTCAACTCAGAAAAGTCTGCCTTGTCACCATCGCAGCATATCATTTTTATCAGGGCAGAGCTAGATACCTCAACCACCACTCTAAGGCTACCAATCGAAAGAG
Source organism: Protopterus annectens (assembly GCF_019279795.1). Classification (NCBI taxonomy): domain Eukaryota; kingdom Metazoa; phylum Chordata; order Ceratodontiformes; family Protopteridae; genus Protopterus; species Protopterus annectens. The sequence continues at coordinate 1,505,089,933 of NC_056729.1, forward strand.
TGTTTCTTCTTTGTCAGCATGTCAGCATATTGGTATCAAAAGACAGAGCACCAGCTTCAGAAGTTCTGAAAATATTGGGTTTGATGGCTGCAGCAATCCTAGCCATACCATTAGCAAGAATGCATATGCGAATACTTCAGTGGCTGTTGTTCACTCAGTGGTCTTACCAGGAACTTCCCATGGACCACACAATATTGATTATGAGCTCTTGCAAGAAAGATCTCCAGTGGTGGTTGACATCTCTTCATGTCACCATAGGATGTCCCTTTGTTCTACCTCCTCCAGTAGCCATTGTGACCACTGACGCTTCCCTGATAGGGTGTGGGGGGGCATTTTCAGGGAAAGACTGTCCAAGGCACATGGACAGATCAGGAGTCACACTTGCATATCAATGTTCTGGAGATGAGAGCAGTACTTTTGGCGTTGAAGTACTTCCAGGACTCTCTTCCCCTAGGAACGAATGCAATTCAGATAAACAATATGTCAGTAGTCTGGTACTTGAACAAGCAGGGGGCAACCAAATCTTACCCCCTTTGCCAAGAAGCCCTCAGAGTTTGGCAGTGGGCTGTTTCCACCCAGCGCTTTCTGTGGCAACGCATAGCCCGGGGAGATCTAATGTGATAGCAGACAAACTGAGCAGGGCAATCTTGTTGCCGCATGAGTGGTCCCTCAAGAAAAAGATTGCGGAGCAGATTTTCCACAGATGGCGACAGCCTTGCTGCAATCTCTTTGCCAGCCCGATCAATGCTAAATGCAGCAGCTATTTCTCCCTCATTCCCCCTCCGGGGGAGTCACCCAGAGATGCTCTTGTTCACGATTGGCCCTTGGGTCTCCTTTATGCTTTTCCTCCCTTTCCTCTCATACCCAAGGTTATTCAGAAAGCGAAATGACTGGGAAGCAAACTGATCCTCATTGCTCCTTACTGATCTCGTCAGGTATGGTTCCCTTTTTTCGGGCCTCTTCTCCTAGACGATCCTTGGATTCTGGATCCAGTACCAGATCTCTTGACACACATGTCAGGCTCGTTTCATCCCACTTTACACATCTTCAGTTTGACAGCTTGGCTGCTGCAGTTCCATCCCTAGTCCGGCTTCATGACTTCTAACCCTCTGTGACGCATATACTAACGTCCTTTCATAAACCCTCCACTAGGAGACTATATTCCAGCAAATGGAGGAGATTCTCTATCTGGCCTGAGAAAAAGAATGTTGACCCTTATACCGTCTCCATTCCGGTGGTTTTGGAGCTCCTGTCTGAGCTTTTCCACCAGGGATGTGTGGCTGCCACTATTAGGGTTCATTTGGCAGTGATTTATAATTTTCATTTAGGCATACAAGACTCTAATCTGATGTCACATAGGTTCATAGGTTCATACTAGGCTATCTGCCCTGGGGCATTTATAAGCCTAGCCCGATTGTGTTTGGCTTACGCCACCCCTTGATTTGAGTATACTGTGCCCTTTTTAAAGTTTAGTTTACTGTGCCTCTGTCTAATAGTGCCATGGAAGTAATCCCCGGGACAAACCTACGATCCCCCATCCACTCATCAAGATTCTTCTTGAAGAGAGTCAGTGAGGTGCTCTGCCTAACATGAATTGGAATTCTATTCCAGAGCGAAGGGAGCCTCTGGGTTATGAATCTGTCCCTCCAGCATGTTCTATTTATTTCTGTGCTGAGGTTCAAGTCCCTCGAGCGCGTGGCTCTAAGGGATTTAGATTTACTGAGGTGGAGCATGTCCATTAATTCTGGGTTGGACATAGCTTTATATGTCAGGCATAAATCGCCTCGAAGTAGGCGGTATGCAACTGAGTAGAGCTGGAGTTTTTTTAACCGAGCAGCATATGGCATCTGTTTGAGTCCCTTGATCCTCCTGGTGAGGTACTTTTGGGGTCTTTCTAATTGCTGCAGGTGTCGGGTAAGGTACATCCCAAAGGGGGCATTGTATTCTATGATGGGCCTGATGAGGGATGAATAAAAGGGCAGGATTACCTCTCTTGATCTAGATGTGAATCCTTTCATGATGAGGTGGGCTATGTAGAAGGTCTTTCTGACCACTTTGGCAATGTGGTTGTCAAAGGAGAGATTGCTATCAACTTGGGTCCCCAGATCCCTAATTACTTTCTTTGTACTTAATGGGTTACCACCTATGTGGTAATTTGTGGGCACATTGTTTTTGCCAAAGGGTATGACTATACACTTTTTGGCATTTAGCTTTAGACCATGGCTCTGGCACCAGTTATCCGTCTCTGCGAGACCTTTTTGAAGGATGTTTGTGTCAGCTGGAGAGTCGATTATGGCGCCCAGTTTGCAGTCATCTGCGAACTTGGTGAGCCATAGTCCTCCCACGTTGGCCTGTACCTCAGAAAAGTAAATAACGAACAAGAGAGGTCACAAGGCAGAACCTTGTGGGATGCCACTTGTGACCAGTTTCGAGTCTGACATGGCTCCAGCAACTCTGACTCTGTGGGTTCTGTCTTTGAGCCAGTTTGCGACCCATCTTATGACATAGGGGTTTATATTTAGGCTGGATAGCGTATCTATGATGCCCGAGTGGGGTATTGTGTCAAATGCCTCTGCGAGGTCCAGATAGGCTGTGTGGACTACCTTCCCTTCATCTATGGCCTTGGTGACTGTTTCGAAGAAGTCGACCAGGTTCAAAAGGCAGGATCTGCCCTTGACGAAGCCAAATTGGGTAGGATCTAGTGTCTGTAGGTCCCCAGTGTCTTTGTTTATGAGTTCCATGATGATCCTCTCCATAGCCTTGCAGACTAGGCTAGTCAGGCTTATGGGGCGATAGTTTCCAGGGTCCGCAGAGGCACCACCTTTGTGGAGTGGGACCACTGTTGCTGTACGCCATTCTTTGGGCACATATCCTGTAGTGAGGCTGAGATTGTACAGCAGTTTTACTTGAGGGATTAGTTCTTCTTGGAGTTCATGTAGGTCGCAACCCGGGACGGCATCTGGTCCCATGGAAGCAGTGTTTTTTTGCTTTGGAGAGGGCGGCCTTCATCTGAGCATCAGAGATGTTTGGGAGGCTGCACTCTACTGGGATAGATACTTGCTCTTTTGGGGGGAAGGGGGTGGAGAAGTTTGCACTGAACCTGTCTGCCAGGATATTGGCGATGTCTGTGGGTTCAGTGTATTTTTTCTCATTTAGAATCAACTCAGAACAAGTCTGGGAGTTGCATCCCAGGTTCCTAACATAACTGAAAAAAGCCTTATGATTGTCTTTAGTGTCCTGTGCAATCTTTCTCTCGAAGCTGGCCTTGGAGGATTTTATGAGAGATCTTAATTTTTTGCTAGTACTGATCAGAGATGCCTTCCCTTTTAGGGATTTTGCTCTATCATGTAGTAGCTTCCTCCTTCTGTTGTACAGTTTATTTATGGCTGGGGTCCACCAGACTGGACGCCTGCCTTTGGATGATTGGGTCTTGATTTTGTCTGGGATAGCATGATCCATGCATTCCTGGAGATGTCCATATAATGCGTTTGTATAGGATTCTGCAGTTTGGGCCGTAGTTTCCACTGGCCCTGGGTACTTGAAGGATTCCACTTCAGTTTTGAGAAGTGTGAAGTTCGCTTTTGAGAAGTTTTTCACTGTGGTTTTCTGGGCTGGGGGTGGGGTCGGGATGTGGATATCCAGTGAAATTAATTTATGGTCTGATCTTACCAATGAGGGATATACTTCTGGTGTGGAGTATAGAGTCCCCATGTTGGTAATGATCAGGTCTAGTATGTTTTCCCCTCTTGTGGGAGTGGTGACTAGTTGTTCCATAGCATTTGAGTTTATAAATTCCAGGAACCTTTGGGCTAAGGTGCTGGGGCTTGAGTAATGCTCCCAGTCTATGTTTGGGTAGTTGAAGTCGCCCAATATAATGGTGTTCGGAGAGATCTTCATGTTCTCCAATGTTTTCAGGAAAGCCGAGTGGGATTCCTGACTTTGAGAGGGTGGTCTGTAGGATGCTATAAACTGAAAAGCAGTCTTGCCCACTGTCAGTTGCACATGGATGGTCTCCGATACTTCGTGCAATGCCACTAACTTGGAGGTGTGGATATCCTTGATAAATATGGAAACTTCCCCTGCTTTTGTGGTTCAGTCCGGGTTTTGGGGCCGAAAAGCATGATATGAGGTATAACCTGGTAGTGCTGGGGTGCTCTCTGGAGCCTTGAACCAGGTTTCTGTCACTGCACAGATATCGATGTTCTCCATACTGAGGAGAGCTTCGAGTGCATGCATCTTGAGGTTAAGACTTCTGGCATTTAGCAGCATTACCCTTAGTTTCTTGTTCCTTGTGCTGTCTATGGAGGTGGGTTTGACTTTTGAGCCTTGCCTAAAAAAGGCACTATGGGGGTGGCAAGAGCCTTTGCCAATATCCGGAAGCCCAGAGGTGACAGGTGCAAGCCGTCCTTAGCGAAGCAACGTGGCTTGTCGGGCATGTCATCCCAGGCTGACAGACACTGGATCCCCTTTGAATGACACCAAAATTTTAGCCAGTTGTTAAAATCGATCATTTTGTCTTTATACTGTGGCATCATTCTAGGTGAGGGCAAGATGATGCTCAAGGTGAGGGTCATACCGGCCTGGGCTACATGATCAGAGAGCACCTCTATGTCTCTTTTCATGTAGTCGAGGGAGGTACGTCTCAGGTTATTCACGCCAGCATGTACAATGACTGAGTCATATTTGTATTTGCTTTGGAGTGACCTGAGTGCTTGCGTTATGTGGCAGATTCTAGCGCCCGACAGGCAGCTCACGGTGACCTTCTCTTTATTCAGCCTGGTGAGCGGGACGTCAGTGTGTCTGACAATAGAGTCACCTATTACAAGAGTATCAGGTGTGTTATTCAGCCTTAAGGGCTGTGACTGCTTGGCACACTGCCTGTGTGCTATGTGTTGTACCCGTTTTGTTTTGGGGTAGCGTTTGCTTGGATGTCTGCTTTGGAGGTCTCTGTTGCTTAGGTAGATTTTTATTTAGAGCCTCTGAGTATGTTTTTGTGTTTTTATGTGTTTGGTTCGCTGTTGTGGTGGGACTATGTGATACTGGAATTGTGTTGTGTGAGGTTACCTTCTCCTCCTGACTGGTTACACCAGTTTTGAGATGAGAGAGCTCAGCCTCCAGTTTGACTATATGGTTGCATCTCTCACATATATTTGAACCTGTTTGGAGGAGGAGAGGGTTGTCCGTGTACATGAGACAGTTGTAACATTGCCTCAAAATTCCCAGATTCACCAGCTGGACTGGAGAGGAAACCATTGACTGACCTTTGGACATGCTAGAGTAATATAGGGAACTGAATTAAAACGGACCAATAGGGGACAAGGTAATCGTAGAGAGTATAAGAGTATAAGAGTAAGTAGTGCTTTATAGGCTGTGCAAAACCTTCCTCAAAGGTGCCACTTTATTAAGACCCCCATTTCAAGAACCTGTTGCTTCATGGGATTTAAATTTTGTGCTATCCAAATTGACGTACCCATCCTTTGAGCCTTCTCATTCATCGCCTTTGAAATTTTTGTCTTGGTGGCTATCACATCTGCCAGATGGGTGTCAGAGTTCAAGCATTATCTGTAAAACCCCCTTATCTGATTTTTCACAAAGACAGAGTATCTCTTCGTACTAATCCTTCCTTTATCCCCAAGGTCTGTTCCCATAACACTTTGAACTAGTCCATAGAACTTCCAGTGTTCTTTCCAAACCACTGCAACGCAGCAGAATACAGGTTTCATCAGTTGGATGTCCATAGGCAATTACGTTTTTATTTGTACAGGATGAAGGAATTCAGGAAATCAGATCAATTATTTATTTCCTTCTCCGAATCCAGGTCAGGTTTACCAGTTTCTAAAGTGACCCACTCAAATTGGATTTCTAGCTGTATAGCTTACATTTAATTACATTTACACCTCTGAGGGTAGACCTTTACCTTTCAAAATCAAGGCTCATTCTACTAGATCTCAGTCTACCTCTGCAGCCTTTCAGGCCAGGGTCCCACTTGATAATATTTGTGCAGCAGCAGCTTGGGCTACCCCTTACACATTTATTACTCATTACAAATCGGATCTAACCTCCAGGGGTTGAGCATCCTTTGGTTCCATGGTACTCATGAGTAATTTTCCTTGAGCCACCCATACCCGGTATGTGAAGATGCCTGAGGTAAAGAGACATCAGCCTTACCATGGAGAAAGGATGCCCCGCTCTGAAAATCCTACAGTGATGATTGTAACAGTGATCACTCTTGAACATCTGCTACAGTAAGCTGTCCATACAAGTGTACTTTATATGTATGCCTATAATTGACATGGATTTTAATTGCAACTTCTGTCTTTGTGTTTTGGTATTTTGTTTTGGCAGGCTAGAAGGATATCACTGCCCGTGGCTGTGCTGAATTATTGGTATGTTTGTATGTATCTCTCATCATAGCCATACTCCTTATTTAAACTGTAAATTATCTTTCATCAAGAGGAGTATGTAATTATGCCTCTTACTCTATGTTCCCTGTTTAAAGTGTCCATTGCTTAATGAAGTCAGTGTAGGTAGCTGTCAAAATGTATGCCAAGTTATCAACCTAGGTGACTATCCTATGACTTAAGTTTTGGCTGCAAAGGGTGTTTGGACCAGCCCACCAACCTGGTTAACAATAAATAGAATATGTTGCAACACTGCTGTGCCATTAATTATTCTTCGTATGTTATTATAAACATGACTGATATGCTCTTAAAATGGAGCTAATGGATTTACATACTTTCAGCATCACATTTACATTTATTGTATGCAATTCTTTTGTTTGCTGTGTGATCATACTTCATACATGGATCAAATTAGTTCTTACTAGTTAGGCACAAAGTAAGGATCAGAGGTGTATTATGGACAAAAAGAGTTTTATGGACAGAAATTATTAGTAAAGGAGACATAAACTAGTTTAGCCCCACATTTTATGTCTACAGTGCCACCAGTAAATAAAATGTTGAGGCAAATGCAGCTATTAGGTATATGCAGTACAGGTCTGGAGCACAGAACACTCAAAATGTGTAGGCAAAACCCAGTATAGACTCCAACTTTTAACTGTGATTCTGACTTGTAAATTTATTTGAATTCTGTGCTGTAATGGGCTTTCTTTGTGCTTCTGATTTCTTTCAGGACATCATACTACACTACATACAAACATGTATACAGTACAGAGTACCAGACCGTTTTCAAGTGCTGCCCAGGGTGGTCTCAACTTAGTGGCGAGACAGGTTGTCTTTCGCGTAAGTTCCTTTTTGTTTTATGTTGTGAAACAATTAACTATCTGATGATTAATGCCACTGCACAGCTTGATTATTTAAAACTTTGCCTGTTGTGCTGTATACAGGCATGTTATCAGTTCAGGTTCAGCATTTTAGACTTAGATGAAGGTGTTATAAGTTAAGATACTCTTTCAGGTGCTGTAATGGTATAATGAGGTTTTTATGCGGTTTTCCTCCTCCTCCTTCTCCCATGATAGTAGCCTGTTGTCAAAATTAGATTCTGATCAGTCAGAAAACCACTTAGAAAGGAAAGGTTCACTTGCCTGCAGCAAATTTCTCATGCTACTGAGAAAATGAAGCATTATATGATGTTTGCTTAATACCTAAAAGTAGATGGATGTTGTAACATGCATCTAATCTTGCAAGCAAAATTAGAATCAGAATTCATATGTTGCACTGGCACCCTGATAGTATTCTTAGGGAGGTAATGGGAGTGTGTTGAGTATAACAAAGTCCTCTGTCAAACCATCATTTTCCTAGGTAATTCTGGGTAGGGGAATTTTTTTGTCACTGTTCTATGAAAGCAAAAGTATTTGGAGAATTTAAGTCTATGGGATGAACGTAAGCATAATGCTGCATCTCTGGATTTAATGTCCTCAAACTTCAATTGCATAGTGCATGATTCTGAAACACATGATTTAGTCAGACAGTGCTTCATTTATTGAAGTGGCAGCATTTACTGAAGAGTTAGAGACTGCACATTTTTTTTATAACCTTTTGCTATCTTACCCGTGACCATAATCATAATTCTATACTGTATGTACTGTAAATAATTGTAAATAGTTTATAATAGAGTTAACTTTATACTCAAGGATTCAGAAAGAATCCTAGCACTTGTATTAAGGGCTGCAGTAAAAAGGCCCTATTTCTACTCTGCAGTACTATCAGATTCAGAGACACATTAGCCGCAATGAGGAAAGACCTCATTACTGACTAATTTGCATGTCTCTGAATCACAATTAAATACCATGAGTGCTGATCAGCACTTCCTGTAGTAGTTACCACTGGCGGCTGATGCATCTTGTTAGTACAGGCACCACCCATTCAGTTTCTCACACACATACACACACTAAAACACAGAACACCACATACTCCTTACCTGTCCTTATGTTGTCATAAAGTCTTTAATGTCTCCTTTTTTCTGCTTTGGTAAATCATGGAATTTTTGCAGTTAGCCGTTAATGCCAGAGAATAGTTTCACAGTTCATGTCCTTCAGTAAGTGCATGCTAGTGCAAAAACTGTTATTCAGGTTTGTCAGATGAATAATTAAAATCCTTCCCGGATTGTAGGTCTTTGTCCCAGCATTACTTTTGGCTTTGTCTAACTTTCTTGTGCTATGGGGTTGTTCTCTGAATAATGCTCAAGTTCCTCATTATATGTTAAACCTTGCCTTTACTAACATAACTAGCACTATGGGTTAATGTAGAAGTTTCCAGTTTCAAATTGCAAGCTTGCAGGATTTAAAGCTGTTTCTCATTTGTAATTTATTTTTTCCCCCAAGTCACATTTATTATTCTCATTACATCCCTGGTACTAAGTAGTGTCATAGAGGATTAATATTTTCTATGGCAGGTGGGAGGGTACAGGGTTAGAATTCTTGTTAGTGCCTTTAAAACAAATTATTTATAGTATCACTAGTGCCTAGTTGCTCCCCACTTCATGTGTTTTTTTTCTAATTAAATGCTTTTTACGCCATGCTATACTGAGTATCCCTTGTGTCTAGTGTTCATCCCAACCTACAGTATATGTAAGTGCCATTAAGGAAACTGTAATTCCTGGTGGGTAGTGTTCCCTCCATCCCACTTCTTCAGACTTATCCTCGGTGACTTGTGGTTCCTCAGACCCACATTCTTAGAATTATTACCTGGTGTCTAATGGTTCCCTCCTTGACCAATGTCAGGTTTAAGTGCCGCTAAAGCACGAAATGAAAATGTTATTCCCTGGTGTCTAGTGGTTCCTCTGTCCTTAAGTGCTGTTAAGGCATGATAATCTAAAGTCATCTAGGTGGCTTCTAGTCTCCCCGACCCAATGTTGCAGGCTTTGCACACACACACCTACCCTCTCACTAACCCCCTCCTATTGCAGTCTGCCGAGTAGACACACACACACACACACACACACACACACACACACACACACACACACACACACACACACACACATGCACACGTACACAAACAGTCACACATTCAGCCCATCACATGCACACATCCACATAAGACTACCTGGCCTCTAAATTCCCCAACACTTACCTCTATCTTGATGAACAAATATGGAATTTTGGCCTTGTTTATTACAGCGAGCAGCCAGGAACAACCATGCTAATTTAAGCAGCTGAATAAATGCTTTACCAAAGGTAATTCTTGGGGAGAACACATGACTAATTAGCATATGTTTCCCTTGGAATGCCTCATTACCATCTAGCATGGCTGCAATACAGCCCAATGTGGAGCTGCACATGAGCAAAAGCACTGCAGTAGGGCTGTCTCTGAATAAAAAAAAAGTACCACGAGGTAATTTGGCCCCATTATAGTTTTCTATATGCTAGTAGTCTCTTATTGCTAGTACTGCAGACAAAACAGGCTAATATAGGAATGATTTGTGGACTATAAATTGGTAATGTATGATATGAAAGCTTGCACAGAATGTGAAACACCATCAATCTGCATCATAACTATAAAGATACAGAAACCATCTAAAAGTAATTTATTATTCAGTTGTATATTTTAATCTTTTATACTATTCCTATATTGAAAATGCAACTGTTGTGATTGTTGTTATGACTCTATTACTATTTTTGTTTCTTTGTGTTGTACTAAAATCAATTCTGTTGTTCATGTCGTATGGCCAGGGTTGTAGCTAAAGAGTTAGTGAACCAGATCACTTACTGTCTTAAACAGTAAATAAATGAATACATATGTAAGTAAATACATTTAAGCATGAATAAATGAATAAATATTGATGTCCATTATAATATTTATTGTTACAGAGATTCAGATGTGTACTAGGCTATTGACCACTGAGGCATTTATAAGGCTAGCCATGCATCCCACATCTCTGACAAATTCTGGTACCCTTGGTAGAATAAGCAGGGACTTGAAAGATTAAACATTTACCAGCAGGTGCCTGAGAGATGAAACGTTTATAGGCTGCCTGTGTCCACTAGAGACACAAGTGTCAAACCAAGGGTGAATTTCCAGTTCTTCATCCAGTTATCCAAGTTACATTTGAATTGAGTTTGGAAGGAACTCTGCTTTACATGGACAGGGTGTCTTTTCCAGGGAAGGGTCAATCTCTGGAATAGATACCTGTCTCTTGAGCAGGATCTGTTTATATCACAGGCAAGGTTTAAGTCTTTAGAATGGATAATTCTGGTGCTGTTTGGTCTGTGGCTATGTAGGAGATCCATCACAAAAAGGGACCAATAATGCCTTGAATGGTAGGCATAGATTGCCCCTCAACAGCTAGTAGCAGACAGAACACAGTGATACAGTTTTGAGGCTGTGTGCCTAGGACATGTTATTTATACCCTGTATTCTTTCAGTGAGGAACCTCTGTGGATGTTCCAATTGTTGGATGTGCCTGGTTAGGTACATATCAAATGTGGCATTGTATTCAATGATGGGTCTGATGAGTGCCGAGTACAAAGGAATAATGACCTCCTTGGACCTAGATGCCATACCTTTGTTTATAAGTTGCATAAAGTAGACTGATTTGCACACTACAGTAGAGGGTCAAAGGCTGGATCACTGTCTGTGTGTGTCCCCAAGTCCCTGACTACTGGGTTGACTCTTAGGCATGTGCTGTCATCACTTCTGGGATTTTTGTCTACAGGAGTCCAACAGCAGCCAAACTTCCATGGCTTTACTGTCCCACTTCTGTAGTATTGTGAGGCCAACTGTAATGTAGAACAGTCATTAGCCTGCTGAAAGCAATAGCTGTTCCTCCAGTCATAGGTGTCTTGGAAGATACAGTCATCAGTGCAACACTATAGACAGACTCTTTTCCCTCCTGTACCAAGGATACCATGGTCTAGGATTCCCACAAGTTCATTAACACCTATTTGATGTGGAATGTTGTACCTCTTAGTGCCTACACACATCCTTGCATTCCAGAGCATTTTTTTAAATCAGCTTAAAAGCATAAAGTAATAAAGTATTTTCTACTGTAGACATCCCAGATTAACAATCTTAGTGTCATTTTATTAATAAATCCTTGTTCTTTCTAATCTTGCCTATTATAAGCTTGTAAGTCACCAAGTTAAAAAGTCAAACCCAAGAAAGGTCTGGATTCCATAAGGAGCTATGAGTGTTAACTGGAAGTATACTAAAAGGAGTCATAGGCTTGAGTGAGTTAACAGGAACTCTTGGATCCAGAAGTGGTGCCACTGGATTCCAAGAAGAGCTCCATTCAGGCACCCATCCCCAATTATAGGGAAAATAGGAATCCTGACCCTGTGGGAAGGAAGCTTGCATATCTGCCACTTGGTCTTCAGGGCTCTGAATTGCCAGGTGTGCATACCTAATTACCAAGAACCCAAGAATCTATCATGAACAACCTGAGGATTAGGACAGAGGAGATTAGGGATAAGCACTTGAAGCAGAAGATTTTTCACTTATGCAGTCTGAATTCCTAGCACTCCAGAAAGTATGGCTCCGCCCTGCTGTGGTGGATGCAGCATGCAGGGCAGTAGCTGCATGATCAATGATTTGGAGACATACCTGGCTGAGGATGCAGCCCTTGCTTGATCATTTGAAGCTTGAACAACTTCTTGCCCCCCCCCCACACACACAGACACACACACAGACAAGGACCTCCCCCTTGGATCCCCTGAGAAAGTGTTCAAAAGACTGGAGGAAAAGGGGAAAACATGCAGCCAATTCAGCATTTTTTTTCATTCCTAAACTGCAAAATTAAGCAAGAATTACCATTCAAAAATCCTGTTCCCTGTTCCCTAAGTAGGAGTAAGGCAAACTTCGGAAAGGAAAGAATGGTGAGCAAAGTATATGACCAGGTCTCTGAGATGCAAGCCAGTGAACCCAGGAGGGAACTGCTGTGATTCATTCAAGATGGTCCTTATGCCAAGAAAATTCAAACACTCCTTGCCATGCCTGTAAACTAGAACTCCCTCTCCCTTTTTGCAAATAAGGGCTGTCTGGGTCAGCTTGTAGCAGAGTGGGAGAAGATAACACAGGACCAGTGAGTCCTAAACATTCTGGGACAGAGCTACAAACTACAGATGTTCTTCGTGTTTCACTGTTCCAGTCATCACATTTGGGTTATCCCTGCCCGGTAACCCTCAGTTGCCCCGAGTACCAGAGGCTTAGTATTTCTGCTTCAGTTGCCGTCGCTCCAGGACTGACGTCAGGTCGTCATTGGTATAAAATAAGGCAGCCAACGATGCCATTACATCAGTCTTTCTTGCCGAGGAGCCCAAAGCAGAAGCAGTTTGCACAAGTGCCAGTCGGCCACTACCTGAGTATTTCATTTCCGAATTGAAGTTGAAGTCTTCTAAAGCTAAGTACCCTGTTGGGGATCCTTTTTTCTTGCTCTAACCGATGTCAGAAAAAGTTAACAATTGTCTCACCTGTGGAAAGCAAATATCACATTGAGAATTTCATTCTTACTGCGTCACTTGCTTAGGCCCAGACCACAACGTCCCCCGCTGTCGCTTTTGTGCTTTGTTCAATGCTAGAACTATAAGTCATCGGGCTAGCTATATATTTTCGCTCTCAGTCCTTGAATTTCGATATGGCTTTGGTAAGCCATCCGACAGAAGATCTTTCGAAAAAACATAAGGATAAAGACAGAAACAGACTGCACAAGTCCAAAACTGCCTACAATGCTTCTGTTAAGCTAGTCATCAGTTCTCCAGTCCTCAGTGAGGTGCTTTCACAGCCCCTGATGCCCAATTCTGTGGATTCGCAGTCTGCTACTGAAACCCTTTCGGAGTCTGGTATGCCGCAAAACTCTTCAGTGACTAAGGATCCTGCGGATGTCTCTACCTTGGATGTGTCTGGAGCCACTGAGCAGGCACCGGCTTCTGAAAAAGTACTTTGCACTACTGATTCTCGACACAGATCGAGGACTTCTTTCACATCTACCATTCTTTTGAAAACTACTGAGTTTCTAAGGCCCAGGGTACGAACCACACCCAAAAAAATGATTACTCAAGCTCAGGCACCTGCTTCCTTGCCTCACTCTCAAATGCTTAAAATGGCAGAAGACCTTATAATGCTTATCAGGGGAAGCCAGGCTACCCCTTCCAAAAGAAAAAGAGATTTATCCCCAGTAGTTTTATCTGAACAGGAGTACAATGACTGATGCATCTGAATATGAAGATATGCAACCCCTCTCTGCTTATGAGGATTCTGATGCAGAGAAATCCATCCCTTCAGCCTCTCCACAAGATGACTTTTCCTTTGGGGAAACCCTACATACTATAAGGGAGCATTTCCAATGGGAATGTCAGGACTACCCTCAGTCAAAAAAGAGACTTAGGGATTTCTTAGATCTTCCACACCACAGACCTCTGGCCATTTCTCCTGTCCTGGATGTTCTGGATGATGCTTTTAAGGAATCCAGTTTGACTCCTGACACCCTCCCTCCTGCTCCCAGAAAACCTGACAGGTACTATAGAGTCCCTGACTCTCACAAATTTCTTTTCAAAAATCATACTGCTGACCCCAAGGTTATCTCTCAAGGACCTAAAGAAATTAAAGCAACTTCTGCTAAGAATCCCACCCCCCTCAGATAGGGATTCCAGAGCATTAGACAGATGGGGTAAAAAAGTATACACCTCTGCTACTCTTGCAATTAGAGCACTAAATTGTCAGTTCCTTATGCTGAAATATCAGTAACATACCATGGAACTCCTCAAACAAAAAATAACTTCTTTTCCTGCTTGTGCAGAAAGTAAAGGGTTACAAGAGTTAATGCATTCTGCAGGTCAAGTAACTAAGCACACCTTACAATGTGGTTGTGACGCCCTAGAAGCATCTTGCAGGGCAGCAGTCACTGGTACTTTCCTTAGAAGGCATGCTTGGCTTATGGAACAGCCCTTGCCAGACCATGTCAAATCCAAATTACTGGATGCACACTTGCACAAAGTCAACTTATTTGGCACCAAAGCAGAGGAGGTCTTAAAAAAGATGGAAGAAAAAGCTAAATTTATGCAGACAGTTAAAGACTTCTTGCAGGTCCAGCCACTGAGGTTCTGTAAGGCATTGCCCCTCCAAGCACTGGTCTTTTCCTGCCCCCTCCAGGTCAGCTCAGCCCAGACCCTGGGGAAGCAGGCCCCGCAGACAACAGCCCCAGGGAATGCAGAGATCTAAGCAATGGAGTTCCTCCTCTTCAAAACCAGGGAGTGCTAAGCCACCCCCTCATAATAAGAACTCACAATGACTTTACACTTCCACCCCCTCCCTCTACCCACCTGCTCTTGCCCCTAGGAGGAAAACTCTTCTTCCATGCAAGCACCTGGGCTATCATTACTATTGACCTCTGGGTCCTCAACGTAGTGTCCCAGGGATACAGATTTTATTTCCACACTCTACCAACCCCAAAAGGGTTCCCAGATCTTCCCCCAAACCAGTTGGCAGAAGCCAAAAAGCAAGTTGTTTCCCTGCTCTCTATGAGGGCAATAGAGCATGCTCCTGCAGAACAGACAGGCCAAGGTTTCTACTCCAGACTCTTCCTGGTACCCAGAAAAGAGGGCACATGGTGCCTTACTCTCGATCTATCCATTCTAAACACCTTTCTGGTGATACCAAAATTCAAAATGCTCACTCTCCAGCAGCTTCTACCTATGCTCTCCAAGGATGCTTGGTTAGCCACCCTAGACCTAAAAGATACCTACCTGCACATCCCAATCAGGGAATCATGCAGGAAATACCTACATTTCAGGGCAGGATCACTGCACTTTCAGTTCTCTGCACTTCCCTTTGGCTTATCCACTGCTCCCAGAATTTTCACAAAATGTCTGCCTCCTGCCATTGCTTTTTGCAGACAAAGAAATATTCAAATTTACCCATACTTAGACGACTGCCTGATTCAGGCAGACAGTCAGGAAAGGCAGCTAAAGCACCTGACTTTTGTAAAGGATCTACAGGCCTCCCTGAGATTTACTGTCAATGAAAAGAAATCAAAACTAGTACCCACACAAAAAATTGTATTCCTGGGAGCAAGCCTGGACACAGCATCCCAGATGGCATTCCTTACACCAGAAAAACAAACCTACCTGACAGCCTACTTTTCTCAACTAGCCACCAGACCCCAGTTATCCACAAGGAACATCCTGCAAGCCCTGGGGTTCATGGCTTCTTGCATTCTGCTCATTCCATATGCCAGACTGCATATGAGGAAACTACAATGGTACCTTAAAAGCCTTTGGTGTCAGCACTCCCAAGACCTGGAAACTCTTATACCAATGATACCTTGTTTAAAGAAAGATTTTCTTTGGTGGGCAGCAGCATGCTACCACAATAAGGGACTTCCCTTCTCACAACCCCACACCACCCAGACCCTCACCACAGATGCATCAGACTATGCCTGTGGTGCATACCTGGACGGAAGGTGCATTCAGGGCCAATGGAGCCCAAATCAATTACATCTGCACATCAACCAAAAAGAGATGTTAGCTGTTCAGCATGCTCTGACAGCTTTCAGACCCCTACTTTCCCCGGGGTCTCTACTGATCAAAACAGACAACACCACTGTGATGTGGTATATCAACAAGCAGGGTGGGACTCATTTGTACCCTCTGTGCAGGCTCACCATGACACTTTGGCACAGAGCCTCAGCCATGCAACTACATCTGTTAGCACAATGTTAAGTTGTCAATCTCGCCTTCATTCTTGCTGGATGGGTTCGGAGCCAAACCTCGGCTCCGACTCAGCCTAATCCTAAAGCTTGAGAGCTATTTTTTTACTGGCTCAAGGCTATGCTATGTCCCATAATGCTAGGCGTCATATACCCAGATCTCGTTTGCCACTTCAGCTATGAGGTTGCATTTCACCAGCTCCAGGTTGTGTTTAAAATTTTTTATAATTATAGTTAGTTTTTGATTGATATTTTTTCCCTAGATATTTTCTAATAGTGTTAGTAGTCTCCCGACTAGTCTTCCCTCCCTTTATTAATAGTTTTCCTACTCTTTTCCACCCTTAAGGTGGTTAGGCCTTCACCCCCCCTCTTTTTTATAGTAGTTTTGTACAGTAGGTTTATACAGGTTCCTTTAGTAGGTGTGTGTGTGGAATTTTGTTTTATTGTAATAACTTTAAAGTGTCTGTCAAGTGTTGTGTGTGTGTTTGTATACTTGTTTAGACTTTGTTGTCCCGTTCCTGTGGTATCATGTCTAAGGATACCGAGATATCGGGATTCAAGAAGTGTGATTTGGGCTGTCAGAAGATGTCACTGAAAGACGGTCACACTTCTTGTGCGTATTGTTTGGGCCCTCTGCACCTGCAGGACTCTTGTTCCATCTGTCAAGCTTTTAGCCCAAGAGTCCTGCAGGAGCGCAGGAGTAAGCTCATCTTAAGGGGCTTATTGAAGCCCGAAGGTTCTCCTACCAAGCCTCTATCAGGAAAACCTTCTAAGCCCGCCAAACCATCGGCTCCATGTCCGGAGCCGGCGCCAAGCGGATCTTTTTCTGCCTCGTCGGTTCCGGCCGGAACCGATACATCGAGGCCTCAGTCAGCTCCGACCTTGGCGTCGGAGCCATCTCCAAGCCGAAAGTGCTCCCGATCTCCTTCATTGAAGTCGGTCAGGTCGGCTCTGAAGTCCCCTTTGCTGTCGGAGTGGAGCCATAGGTCTCACTCCTCTAGATCTTCCAGGCTTTCGGACCAAGACCTCGAGAGGCGCTCGCCCAGTTATTGCATAGCCCATCTCAACAGACAGCGGCTTCCCCAACGCCTGCTCCAGTTCCTCCTCTGACTATTCCTTTGAGCTCGGAGCCGGAGGCCGTCGGGGTTGGTACCGTGGGGGCGTCAGAACCGATTCCACCCTTATCGGTTCCTTCGTCAGCTCTGATCCCTTCATTGGCTTCATCCTTGGAGGGATCCGGGCGCCGGGACTCCCTCGTCGGTTCTAAGGGGGCGAGTGGCATCGGACCCTTGTCCAACCCCGTTCTCCCTCTCGGAGCGTCGGTGCAGGTGAGCTCGGCACTGACATCGGCCTTGGAGTCCTCCCTCTCGGTGCCGGGAGGAGCTCTCATCTCTTCGGAGCTGGGTCCCTCCTCTCTGCCTGATAGGGGTGCCTTTGAGGTCATGAGGAGCGTGCTGGCTCCGATACCGGCACCACGGTTGGCCCCATCGGCCCCTCCTTCCATGGTGCCTGCTTCAGTCTCTGCCTACCCTCCTGAACCCAAACGTGGAGAACCAATGCTCCAGGTCGCCCCATTGGGCATATCCTCCTCTTCTGAGGCCTCCACTGATCCTGCAGGGGAGCCCCCTCGGAAGAGGACATGCAAGAGGAAACATGTCGACTCCCTGGAGTCAGTGACATCTGACACCAACCTGGATGATTCGGAAGGGTCCCCAAGGTCCCCCTCTGAGGATGTCTCATTTTCTGACATCCTAGAGATCCTTAAACAGAGGGGGAACTGATCTGCCCTCAATCCTTCTGAGGATGAGTCGGAGTACCTGGACGCATTCGGTTCTCGCCCTTCCACCTCCTGGGTGTCCCCACCTTTCGATCCACTCATGGAGGTGGTGGTTCGGAAGGCATGGACGGCTCCAGATACTATGGAACCAACTCCCCGGAGGCCCACAAAATTCATTACAGCCCCTTCGGACAAGCAATTTCTCACTAAGGGCATCCCCGTTGATGCCATGGTGGTGGCAGCGGCCACTAAGAAGGAGTTGGCTGACCCTTCAGTTCCTGTCCATCCTCCTAATAAGGAATCTAGGACTATGGATAGGTACGGCAAGCGGATGTTTTCTTCAGCGACCTTTGCCATGCGTTCGCTGAATTATTTGTGCCATTTCACCCGTCTTCAGAGAGGCCTTCTCAAAGAACTAGGTGATACCTTACAGGACCCATCAGCCACGGGGTCTCAGGAAAAGATCAACTCCCAGCTAGGGACCCTGAACTCTACTGTAAACTTCTCCATGCAGCTCATTTCCTATGCCGCTGATGGAGCGAGTAGGGCTGCAGGCACGGGCATTGCTCTAAGGAGGCACGCCTGGATGCGGCTTTGCAACTTTGCCAACCCCTTCAAGGCGTCCTTCACTAACACCCCATTTGATAGTTCTGCCTTGTTTGGACCTCAAGTGAAGGATACATTGACCAGGTGCGAGCAGGAGGGCAAGACTCTCTCTGCCGTAGGAGTCCATTTTTCTACCCCTTCTAGACCATACCCTAAGGGTCATAAAGGTGGGAAAATGTGATTCCGCAAACCTCAGGGAGTACTGCCTGACGCACGTGGTGAACTTCCCTCCAGAGGCAGAGGAGGGAACAATAATAGATGCCACCCGAGGGGCAGAGGGGGTCCACAGAATCAGGGTAGCAGGGAATCTTTCTCTGACAAACCCTTACAGCACCCCTGAGGAGCTGCCCAACTGTCCACCTTCGGTGGCAGTCGGGGGAAGACTACCACTGTACCCAGAAGCCTGGCATTCCCTCACGCAAGACAAATGGGTACGGTCGATCATATCCGAGGGCTACGGAATTCCCTTTATTCACACCCCAAAACAGCCAAAAGGGCCCCTTCCAGACGTTCCACCCGGTCTGAGGGATCTAGCAGCACTAGAAATTTCAAAGCTGCTAAGAAAAAGGGCCATCTAGCCAGTCCCAGCAGACCAACAAGGATCCGGTATCTACTCCAAGTTCTTTTTGGTACCAAAAATGACAGGGGACTGGAGACCTATTTTGGATCTCAGCAGGCTGAACAAGTCAGTTCAAAGAATGAGGTGGTCATGCTACAGTCCATTCTACCCTTTCTGGGTCAGGACAATTGGATGTGCTCTATAGACCTTCAGGATGCGTACTACCATATCAAGATGAACAGGTGCTCCAGAAGGTTTCTCCACTTCCGGCTGGGAGCCAGTCACTACCAATTCAGAGCCCTGCCCTTTGGCCTCACCGCAGCCCCCAGGGTGTTTACCAAATGCATGGCAGTGGTTGCGGCTCACCTGAGACGACAAGGATTCCAGGTGTTTCCATATTTAGTCGACTGGCTCCCTACTGCCACCACCAGGCATCGACTACTCCAGTCCAGAGATTATGCTGTACAAACATGCAACACGCTAGGTATCTCTATAAATTTCGAAAAGTCTACATTGTCACCTTGTCAGCCTATTACCTTCATAGGTGCCGTTTTAAACACAGTGGAGCTCTCAGCAAAACTACCCACACAAAGAGTTTCAGACATTCGAAACCATGTTCAGATCCTATTACAGGAGACCAGTGTCCAAGCCAGATTTGTACTAAGGACACTTGGTCTCATGGCAGCAGCAATCACTTTACTCCCCCTAGCACGTTTTCATATGCGGATCCTGCAGTGGATGTTATTTTTCCAGTGGTCCTTTCAGCAGCTCCCCATGTCACACACCATTCTAATCACTCAGTCATGCAAAAGCACCTTTCTTGGTGGACGGTCTCCCCTCAAGTACTCCAGGGCAGACCTGTGGTCCTTCCTCCTCCTGTTGCCACTGTGACAACGGATGCCTCCCTGATCGGGTGGGGGGGGGGCATTTTTGGGGAAGGACAGTCCAGGGCACATGGCAACCCTTCGAATACCACTTACACATAAATGTCTTGGAAATGAGAGCGGTACTTTTAGCGTTGCAAGCCCTTCAGGACTCTCTACCCACCGGGACTATTGCAATTCAAACAGACAATATGTCTGTAGTGTGGTACATCAACAAGCAGGGCGGAACCAGATCCTACCCCCTATGTTAAGAAGCACTCAGACTTTGGCAATGGGCGATCTCTTCTCAACGGTTTCTGGTAGCAACGCATATTCCCGGGAAGTCCAACATCATAGCAGACAGACTGAGCAGAGCCATTCTCATGCCTCACGAGTGGTCTCTCAACCAGACAGTAGCGGAAAGAATTTTCAGAAGGTGGGGTCAGCCTTGCTGTGACCTTTTTGCAACACCTCTAAACAGCAAGTGCCCAGACTTCTTCACCCTCTTCCCTCTCCTGGGTCTACCCCCCAGAGACGCTCTAGTTCACGATTGGCCTTGGGGTCTTCTGCATGCATTCCCCCCCTTTCCCTTGATTACTCAATTAATCCAGAAAGCAACTGCCTTGAGAGCCAGGATGATCCTCATTGCCCCTTACTGGCCTCGACAAATTTGGTTTCCGTTCCTGCAACGCCATCTACTGGAGCAGCCCTGGCATCTGGACCCAGTGCCAGATCTTCTGACCCATCAGTTGGGCGGGCTGCATCAGTCCCTTCGATCTCTCAACCTCACAGCTTGGTTACTCCACTTCCAACCCTAGCCAGGCTTCCCCTTATCTCTCAATCAGTTTGCGATATCATCCTCGCTTCTCACAAGTCTACTACCAGAAAGACTTATGCTAGCAAATGGAAGTGTCTCTCTATCTGGGCAGGGGAAAAACACGTGGACCCCTTTACAGCTCCTGACCAGACAGTTCTAGAGTTTCTAGCAGAACTCTTTCGATTGGGCTCCTCCTCAGCTACCATCAGAGTTCAGCTGGCAGCTATTGCAAATTTTCACGTTGGCTTGTCAGAGACCAGCATCATGTCCCACAAACTTTGCAAAGCCTTTTTAAAAGGAACCCTTTTACTTAGGCCCCCGGTTAAGGACCCTCCCCCACCGTGGGACTTAAATTTGGTACTGTCTTCCTTAATTCTTCCTCCCTTTGAGCCGGCGGCTTCTTGTTCGTTGAAGTTGCTCTCATGGAAAACACTCTTCTTAGTAGCCATCACCTCAGCAAGAAGGGTCTTGGAACTTCAGGCCCTTTGCGTTCGCCCTCCTTATCTTGTTTTTCACAAAGACAGAGTGTCACTAAGGACTAATCTGTCCTTTTTACCCAAAATAATCTCAGAGAAAAATCTGAATCAGACCATAGATCTTCCAGTCTTCTTCCCAAATTACGCCAATAGAGCTGAACGAAAGTTACATTGTTTGGACGTTCACCATCAATTACGCTTCTACCTGGATAGAACTAAGCAGATGAGAAAATCAAACCAGCTCTTCCTGTCTTATGCAGAAGGGAAGCAAGGCCAACCAGTCTCTAAGGTAACTTTGTCCAAGTGGTTGTCCTGTCTTATCATGTTGGTCTATCAGTTGAGGAACAGGGAACTTCCTACTAAGCCTAGAGCCCATTCAACCAGAGCTTTAGCTTCTTCAATAGCCTTTCAGGCAAGATTGCTGATGGATTCCATTTGCGCAGCGGCCACTTGGGCCTCTCCTCATACTTTCATTTCTCATTACAAGCTCGATATGGCCTCCAGAAGTCGGGCTGATTTTGGTTCCACGGTACTCAAGAGTTTGTTCCATTGAGCCATCCAGGATTTAGGTGCTAGGGACGCTGTCCCATCCAGCAAGAATGAAGGCGAGATTGACAACTTAACATTGAGAAGTTATGTTCTTACCATAACGTTCCATGTTAGTTGTCTTCTTCTCGCCTTCTTTCTTGCATCCCACCCTCCATCCCCCTAGCCTGGGAGATCTAGAGTACCTTGTGAGAATTATTGCCACCTCAGTTATTTCCCCAGCTAGCTCCCTTGCTTCCTCTTTTTTGCTAGCTGTTCTAGAGGGGTTATGTATATATTAATATATATACATATATATATATATAGATATATCCTTCTCTTTTTTGTATCTATGATTAGGTGGATTATTCTCTGTTGTGTTGGGACATATATGTCCATAGTGTTAGCTATCAAATGAGATCTGGGTATATGACGCCTAGCATTATGGGACATAGCATAGCCTCGAGCCGGTAAAAAATCGCTCTCGAGCTTTAGTATTAGGCCGAGTCAGAGCCGAGGTTCGGCTCTGAACCCATCCAGCAAGAAAGAAGGTGAGAAGAAGAAAAGTAACATGGAACGTTATGGTAAGAACATAACTTCTCAATTCCTGCCAAGCTCTCTAAACTCTCTGGCAGACAACTTAAGCAGAAAGCTTGTGGATCCACACAAGGGGCAGCTAGACCAAAGAACCTTCACCCTTGTAACCCAGAAATGGGGCACCCTGAAGGTCGACGTCTTTGCTTCCCACTCCAACCATCAGCTCAGCAAATTCTGTACCAGGGAACCTCACAGCAAGGCCTGGAAAGTGGATGCTCTGTCCTTCCAGTGGGTCAGTATCTTGATCTATGCATTTCCCCCTCTACTGCTCATTTCAAGGGTACTGCTCAAAATAAGGGAGGGAAAAATGAGGACAATCCTGATTGCCCTAGACTGGCCATGCCAGCATTGGTACCCACTGCTGCGCAGCCTGTCAACCCTGCCACCATGGCATCTCCCTCAGATCCCAACACTCCTGACCCAGAGGAATGGAGAATTCATGCATCTCCAATTGCAGACCCTCAATCTGGCAGCCTGCTTATTCCCTGACCACTTCACAAGCTGCCAATCTAAGCAAACAAGTTCTAGATGTTATATGTGAGGCCAGATGCCCTAGCACTAGAAAGTCTTATGCTGACAAGTGGAAAAAGTTTTTCACCTGGATCCAGGCTAAGGAAGCTGGAAAGGTACAGCCCTCCCTACCTCTCATCCTGGATTACCTGGCTGACCTACTACACAGGGGTCTAGGTCTATCCTTCTCTTCTATTAAAATTCATGCCTCTGCCATCTCTGCTCATTTCAGCACAAAACCACCCCCCCCCCCCCTCATCAAACAGTTCCTATGAGGGGCTAACAACTTGAAGCCACCCAGAAGAGCACCTACCCCAGCTTGGGACCTAAACTTTGTGTTGGAAAAGCTCACTCTGCCCCCCCCCCCTTTGAACCAGCAGCTTCAGCAGAGTTAAAGTTTCTCTCTTGGAAGACAGCCTTGCTTCTGACCATCACTTCAGCTAGATGAGTATCTGAGCTCCAAGCACTTATGGCTGTAGAGCCCTTCATCATTTTCCATACTGTCAGGGTCTCCCTCAGGAATAACCCATCCTTCATGCCAAAAGTGGTGTCCGCTGTGGCTCTCAACCAATCCATTCATTTGCCTACCATTTTCCCTAACCCACAAAACAAGGGGGAAAGGATTCTGCACTCTCTAGATGTGCACAGACAGCTCAGATTCTACCTAAACAGGACTAAATCATTTAGAAAGAATGATCAATTGTTAGTCAGCTTTGCTGCAGGAGCAGAGGGCAAGGCCATAACCAAACAAACCATTTCCAAATGAATAGCACACTGCATCCATTTCTGCTACAAGCAGCACGGGAAACCTCCTCCCAAGGGGGTCATGACACATTCTACTAGAGCAATCTCCACCTCTGCAGCTTTCCTCAGAGGGGTCCCCACCAGGGACATCATGGAGGCTGCAAAATGGACATCTGTTCATACCTTCACCAAGTATTACCACCTGCCTATCTTCTCCAAATCCAGGGCAGGCTTTGCCACCGCAGTCTTGCAGTGTATCGTAGCTAGCCCCCAGTCTTCTTGACTGCCTCCACCCTTTTCTTCAGCAAAAGTGAAACACAAAGAACATAGTACAGTTGTGTACACTTACCATAAATGTAGATCTTCAAGTGTATTCACTGTTGCAGTCCTGGTTTCCCTCACATGTTCGAGTGCATTCAATGTTGCAGTCCTGGTTTCCCTCCCTCCATCCCCCTTGTCTCTCTCTCATTTTCTCTCTCTGTCTCTCTCTGTCTCTCTCTGTCTCTCTCTCTCTCTCTCTCTCTCCTTACAAGGAATTTTTGGTATTTACTTTCCTACTGATGGTGGTCTTCCACCATAACCTAGCTCCCTCTTAGGGATTCCTGACAGTTAAGGCAAGAAAAACTGATGCAATGACGTCGGCTGCCTTATTTTATACCACTGACAACCTGACGTCAGTCCTGGAGCGACGGCAACCAACGCAGAAATACTAAGCCTCTGGTATTCGGGCCGATTGAGGGCTACCCTGGCAGGGATAACCCAAATGTGATGACTGCAACAGTGAATACACTTGAACATCTACATTTATGGTAAGTGTACACGACTGTACTTTCCTAAGGAGACCAGAATTTGTAGGTGTCCCTCATGCTCTGAGGGAACAAGTTCTTTTAGTTCCACGCTTGCTACAGGACTGGCTAAGACAGGGAGCCATAGAAAAATTACCAGTAGAGGAGGAGAGAACAGAGTTTTGGAGCTTACAATTATTTCTGATGCCCAGAAAGGAAGTACCTGAAGACCAATCCTAGACTTTTGGAGACTAAGCACCATTTTTCTTGGTCCCAAAGTTGAAAATATTTATCCTACAAAACTTTCTGAGTGTTCTACTCAAGCTTTCATAGTCACCTTGGATTTAAAGTATGCCCATATCTGAATTCCCATAGCAAAGGTGCACAGGCAGTCACTAAAACTCAAAGCAGAGAGTGCTCACTACCAGTTCATCTCCTTAAAATTTCACTTTAATTTTGAGGTGGATCCAGCACTAGATAATCTAGGCAGCTGCCTTAGGTCTGCTGCTGGGGGTGGCCACAAGGCTTAAAAATAAAAAAAGGCTACTCTTTAAAATAATGCTCCACTTTCTCATTAAGAAGAGAAAAAACAGCAGCAGTATAACACAGCTTCATCTCACAAACTCACAATCTACTTAGCGCTGGAGATTTGAGTAAGAGAAACTATTATCAGCAGCAAGACCCACTCTTTGGATTGTGTGTGGATTACTAGCCAAAAGTGAAAGGTTTAGTAGCCAGTGTACGTCTAGAGTGATTATCAGCTGAAAGTGAGGATTCAGCCAGTTCCACTGTTTGAATTGTCAGCTGATCATGAGAGGTGAGGATTTAGTACCAAGCTCTTACAATGTGTGTGTGTGTGTGTGTGTGTGTGTGTGTGTGTGTGTGTGTGTGTGTGTGTGTGTGTGTGTGTGTGTGTGTGTGTGTGTGTGTGTGTGTGTGTGTGCAATGCCCCAGTTAGTCATGGGGCTTGCTCTGAGTCAAATTCTGTACCTTAAGTACAGAGGGTTGGGATAATTGTTAAGGCATTTACCTTACAGACACAAGGTGCACTGTTTGATTCTCACATGAGTTAATTGGCTAGGATTAAAATGACTCTCAAAGGCTGTTAGCCTAGTACTAATCTATAAACCTAAGCATTTTACACCAGCTGCCAAAACAAGAGTAGGCTCAAGATCTGTTGCATGCAAAAACTGTTGTTCTTTTAACCTTTTAAGTGACATGGGTAGAGAAGACATAGGGAGGTCAAAATGAGATATAGGTCTTGCAAGCATGTAATCTGACCCCAAAATAAAATAAAATAAAATCCTATGCTATAATACATTGATATTACTAAGTTTTATCTGACTTGTGGGTTGTTGAACAAAAAAAAACTACTGCTACAGCATTTATATTGTCTGTAATTGTTTTGCTTTATTCATTACACTAAAGACTGAAGTAATTCATTAATAGGCCTGGATTGTGTATTATAGACTAAATCAAGTTGCATTTTAGTAGTCAAAACATGTAGTATTTTAGTAATTTAATTTTGCAGTACCTTATTTAGAGCCTCCAGCAAATGCAACGGTTTGATATTTGTCAAGTCATGTAGTCTGCACTATTTAGAGTGATGACCATTACTGTCTGATCTTCAGCATCCCTTATGTAATCATTGTTGCATGTTATTGTGGTATAGTCTTCTCTACAACATCTTATTGTAAAGTATTTCTCTGTTTAATTAAAAACGGTTAGTGTGGCACTCAGTTAGCACAGAGTAAAGCTCCTGCTTGTTAATGAGCTGCTTCTTATGGCAAGAGTGTATGGTTTGAATCCTTCCACCTTCATTTACCTCCTGTATGATAAAGGGCACATCATTTAACCAAACAATGCTTTGGAGAAATTGGGAATTTATGCCAGGCTTCTAAATGGTCCCCGGGACTGCATGCCTAGTAACTATGAACCTGTTGTTTGTTAGACATTTCCTATTAAATTCCTTATCTAGTCCAGAAAATGTTAAGGCAATATCACCTGCACACTATTTTTAGTGCAATACAAGCAATTTATTCTTCAAGGTCAATAGGCACTGCATTTGTAGATGAAGCACTGAAATGCAACATTGTTTTCTAGCTGCAACATCTGTATCAGTAATAGCTGTCTTTAATGTGGAATTATTTAGATGACTTTTACTTCTGCAGAGATTGTGCATAGTGACATATATTATCAGGTGGTTAATATTTATTATGTTCTCATAAATACTCTTCTGTTAAAACTGTGCTACACATGGCTGGATCTTATGGTATAGTGATCTTTATGCAGTTTCATGTAGTTCATCCAACACTACCAGTAAAGTACATGCAATTTATTTTTTTGATAACAGTAAGGGGTGCACACAGTCAACAAAGTGGCTATAACTTTTTTTTTTGGGGGGGGGGGGCTGTCTGTGGTTGAAAGTACTTTATGTTGTCATCTGGTCATTTTTAAACAGTGTTTAATCTGACTTTGCAGGACTAGTGTATATGTGTGTGTGTGTGTGTGTGTGTGTGTGTGTGTGTGTGTGTGTGTGTGTGTGTGTGTGTGTGTGTGTAAATTAAGTTGGAGCACTTTGGTTTGAAATGTATGCCTTTAAACATTATTATTTTTGACACAGACATTTGAGAGGGATGCAGTCAATAATCTACCTATAACTGCTGAATTTTGGGGATGTCTTTGTTTAAAAATGACCCTGCTGAGCTAATTAAGTTAAAAAAGTGGTTTGTAGGACTAGTGTGGCCATTTCTATCACAATCAAAGATGTGTACTGTGGCTGTAACTGCTGAGTAAGGATATTGGTGGATTATCAAAATAACATTTTGTTTCCTTTTATGCTTGAAATGTTCTGTGATGAGTACTTTTGTCATTATTGATTCATGTATTTCGTTTCACTGCTTACTGGAAAAAATGTCAAAACTACACATTTAAAATGCACTTTGACTTTGACAAATGTTGCTGTATTAAACAAGAAATATAATGTAAAACAATCAGGAAGGTGAATCAAAGAATACGTGCATTTAAGCATGGTCCTAAAATGTGTTTTGCGGCACATAGTTTGAAAACAGTCAGGGGCCTGATACTGTTAATCATCTATTGGCCAGATTCATTTTCAGTGAATGTGAGTTTTAGGGAAAGAGAAGTTTACTGTTGCTCATGCTAAATCTGTTTTCAGTGTGAGACTGTTTTGTTTAGCAAATAACCATCAGTATTTATGCAAGAAAATCTGAAATAAAAGTTTTAAGTTAAATCCAAATATCTGTAATCATTGTAAAAGTAAAGAAAATAGAATGCACACTGACAGGTTTGAACAGTGTTTATGGTAGTTGGGGAGAGGCAGCCAAGTAATGGGGCACTGGAACAGTTGGGGGACCTGGTCCACTACCTTGCTTAGGGCTCCATTTAACCATGATTCAACTGTGACTGCACCCAGGATCTTTACAAAGTGATTGGCTCCAATAATAGCCTTTTGCAGCAGCACGGGTATACACATCTTCCCTTACCTAAATGACTGTCTGATTTAGGCAGTCATTAGAAGGCCTTACAGTTTAATCTGGCATGTTTGAAGCAGCTGAGTCACTCTACCTTAGCATCCCCATGTCTCAACTGACCCCTTCAGGGAAAGTAGTGTTTCTAGGAGCTGTGCAGGACATAAAACAGCAGAGAAGTCTTAATGTCTGAAGACAAGGTTCTGTTTGTATCACATAGGTTCATAAGTTCAGAGATTAGTACCAGGCTACCTGCCCTTGTGGGCCATTTTAAGCTTAGCCAGTTATCCTCTGTGAGAATCAAACCATGCACCTTGTGTTTGCAAGTTAAACACCTTAACCATTATGCCAACCTCCAACTCTGACATTTCCTCCAAACCATGTTAAGGAGTTATTCTATCACAGCATGGGAGGTGTTGAGGATCCTGGGCTACATGACTTTGTACATTCTCATGTAATAAGGTTCCTTATGGGAAAACATACATAGGGTATATCAGAAACAGATGGTGCCAACACGCTGTGTCTCTGGAGTTTACAGTCCTCTTCGTGAGCTATATCAAAAGATAGGTGCACCTCAGTTCAAGAGTGCTTTTTGAGCTATCTCAGGGGACCTAGAACCACACCACAGAGTCTCTGGACACAGCTTGGAGTACTCATCGGTGGGACCTGAGTATCTGTGGCAATTAGGATGACATTATGAGGAAGAAGGACACAAATGCAAAACAGATGATGGCTATAGTACTAGCACTAAAGGGATTCAAACAGAGTTTGATAAAGGGCTTTCTGTAAATTTTCCAAAACAACACTATAGTATTGTGACACATCAACAAGTACACTGCACCCACTCATATACTTTTCAGAGTGGCAGTATAAACTTGAGAAATATCCCAGGAGTGAAGACTGACCCTCTGAAATCTTGCATCCCTTCTCAGGTAAATATTTTAGCAGATAGGCTGAGCATGTCTCAGTGAGACCTGTACAATGTACATGATGAGCAGAGGTGTATTCCTGAATCCTCTGACCCACAAATGGGGGTGTGCCAAAAGTTGACTTTTTTGTTTCTGCAGAGAAAAGGCAATTCAGAAAGTTTTTCTTTAGGACTGCAGCTGTAGAAGCCTAGAAAATCTATGATTTTTTTTCCATTCTATTGACAGGGTTATTTCTTTATGTTGTCCTTCTGATATCCCTAATCCTAAAAGGATTGTTGAAGATAAAGAAGGAGGAGGGACTAAAATGTTTCTAGCAGCCCCCTTTTGGCCCGGGACTGATTCTCCTTCTTGCTAGACTTAGCAAGTGTAGAACTATTATTGTTTCCTCAGCAAATGGACCTCGACACAGAAGAATTACTGCACCCCAAGCTGTTTTCCTTCTGGTGCCTTTCTAGAGACCAGGACCCAGGACCCTAATTCAGTTGGAGCATCTCTGGTTATCAGCTGCCTGTCACACCATTACAAATCAGAGCTGTCTTATGCCTCATTGTCTCAGCTGTCCTACCTTTAGAGCCTCTTGTGTAAGTTCATATGTGCATATTTAAGTACTAGGCTAGTTGCCCTTGTGGCTATTTTAAGCCTAGCCAGTTTCCCCTCAAAGGTGAAAATCAAACCTTGTACTTTGTGTCAGTGTGGTAAACACCTTGACCATTATGCCAACCCCATCCCCTAAGTTGTCTTTTACCAGTTAAGCAGTTTGTAAAGGGGATATGTCATCTCAAACTACCATAAAAAGGGAAATTGCTTCACAATGGGGCTTTAACTATGTATTAGAGAAACTAATACTGGTACCCTTTGAACCTGCTGCTTCAGCTCCCTAAAAGTATTTCTGTTGGAAAACACTGCTTTTGCTAACCATGACACTTCTGGTAGAATTTCAGAGCTGCAAACTTTATTGTGTAAATAACCAGTTTTGGTCTTCCACAAGAATAAAGTCACTCTGCTTATCAACCCTATTTTCAAGCCCGAGTAGTAACTGAAATTTCATTGAATCAAGCTGTTTAACTCTCTCTTTTTTTTTCAAAACCAAAGAACAAGGAGAGAACTGTGTGCTTTGATTATATCTAGACATAGGTAGGAAATTAGAAAATGTGTTTCCTTTGCAAAGGGCAGGTAGGGGAAACCTGTAAATATGCAAACTCTGCCAAGTTGGCTTTTCCACTGTATTGTGTTTTGTTAGTCTTTTCATGGAAAACCTGTGCCGGGCTACATAAAGGCAAGTTCTACTACAGCACACAACCATGACAGCATTCCTCAGAGGGTTTCATAGTTTTATAGGTGCTTACTAGACTGTTAATCTGTGAAGATCTTAAGAAGCCTAGCCTTAGATTCCTGTGGTAGTATTTTTGACTCGTGTTTTGTATATGATTATTCCAGAAGCAGGCAGAACAAGGATATATTGAGACATTTACTTGCTGCCTTTATCCATGAGCAATATGGGTACTAATCAGGGAGTGAATTTTTGGATCTGATGTTGTCATTTTCATTCATTCTTCAATGCACTGGTCTCAGATCTGACCTCGGATCTGACTTGGCTACTTCTCTGTAGATTTTTAGATCCGACTCTCAAGCTCCTCCCTTAACCCATAATGCCCCTAACCACTGCATTACCCAAGATCTTGTTTGGCACTCTAAAGATTTGGTCAGGATTGCTTTCTTTCGAGCTCAGGGAAATTATTTCTTTCAAGTTTGTGAGTAATAACTTTAGAATTTAAATTTTCTTCACCTTTATATAACTTTTCAATAACTCTTCCTATCCTTACCTGCTTATTGTTAATTTCTTAATTCTTTCTTTCATATATAACAATTCTGAATAGTTCACTGTTGTGGCTGAAAAGCCTACCAGTTTTAAGATGTGCACTTCTTGTGAGCATAAGATATGCAGCTCTGATGCCCACAGGGAGTACATTTGTTGTTTAAGCCCCACTCATCTAGACTCTTCCTGTATGATTTGTGCTGGGTTCAGTGGCAAAGCCATTAGTGAAAGGCACAACAGATTAGTTCTTAAGGGGCTTCTTTCTGCTTCAGCACCTTCTTTTTTAGCTTCTACTTCAGGGGCTCAAACCCCCTCAAAAAGTCTTAAGTTTATATAGCCCAAGGAGCATAGGAAGTGCTGTCATGCTCTGTCACCCAAAAAACACTCAGATATCAGAGCCACCAGCAACATTTCCAAAGCACCTGGATCCAACGTCTACAGCTCTATCTCCTTCAGTCACTAAATCTCCTTGACTGGAGTCCTCGTTTCTCTTTAGAACCAGTTTCCCCAAGTCTCAGATTTCAGATGAGCACTCCAGCTATACCAGGTTACATTTCCTTCCACATGTTCAGATCACAAACTGAAGGTGTGAGAACTAAAGGAGGTGGTGTATCAATATTCATTAAAGAGAAATACACCTCTAGATTGGTTAAACAGCACGATTCCCTTGAATTACTTAAGGTGCAATTGACTGTGGGTAAGACCCCTCTTCAGGTCATTGCCAGCTATAGGACCCCGTCCATGAATTAGGACATCCACTCAGGATACTTGGATCTACTATAGTCAGTCAAGGTACAACCAAATACCCTGGTTTTAGTTGACTTTAATTACCCATCCATTGACTGGGTAAATAATACATGTTCTAACTTACTTGCTCAAAGGTTCCTGGACTTCGTTAACACCAATGGTGTGGACCAGCTGGTTGAAACACCCACAAGGGACTCAAACATCCTGGATCTGGTGCTCACCAACATGGGGGACTGCTGCACTACCACCAGTGTGTGGCAATCCCTGATGAGATCTGACCACAAATCAGTCTCACTAGAAGTAACTGTAACACAAGACCCCCTCCCCCTAGCAACAACTAGACTAAAAAACTTCTCCAAGGCCAATTACAACCTTTTATGTGACAGCATAAATAGCTTGATAGCCCCTTCCCCCACTGATGGAACAAGCACCTGTGCTGAGTTGGGATCTGGACACATGCTCGACTAGCATATGTCCGAATCACAAAACATTGAACACACATACACAAAAGCTCTTAACATCGACAAGCGCTTCCGTGTATGTGTGCCTGTTTCGTAGATCGGACTACAGTGCGGGTAAGGGAAAATTCCCTTTTCCCCACTGTAGTGCGATCTCGGAGTGAGAATAATAAAATGGGGGGGGGGGTGCAGGGTGGCAAAGCCCCCCTGCAGAAACGTACATTTTTTTTTTTTAACTACACATACACGGAAGCGCTTTTCGATGTTAAGCGCTTTCATGTATGTGTGATCGATGTTTTGTGATTTGGACATATGCTAGTCAAGCATGTGTCCTAGACTCGCTGAGTTATACACCAGTGCTTTTTATAAGTACCCATACAATTGTATTGGTTCTGCCATACCTGATAGAACCAAAGCAAGATATTCAAGGAAAAAGAAACCTGTCTGGTGGACAACTGCCATTAACAGGCTATACAATAGGAGAAAGAAATTGTTGTCTAAGAGTAGGAAGGAATGGTCTCAAAACTGGAAACACTGCCTCCTCAACTTAAACAAGCAAATAATACTCCTAATGGAGTCCTCCAAAGCTAACTGTGAATCCAGATTAGCTTCCCTAACTAAGGATAACCACAAGACATTCTTTAGTTACGTCCGTAACCTCAAAGATAAGGCCCAGATTTGAGATGAACCTGTAGTTAAGGGTACTACATATACAGAACTTGTGGATATAGCAAATCTGCTGGATGACAGGTTTAGTGAAAACTTCACTCCTAAGTCCCCAACACATATACCCTAAAGCAACCCTAACACCTATCCCCCACTTAGTATCTCCGAGGAGCAAGTCTTAAACACCCTCTCCAAGGTCAAAGACACAGCCTCTGTGGGACCAGACAACATCTTGGGCTGTGTTCTACATGGGTTAAAACAGGAATTAGCATCACCACTGGGCATGCTAGTCAGTCACAGCCTAAGCACTGGCTTCATCCCAGTGGAGTAGAAAACAGCTATCATCATCCCTTTGCACAAAGTGGGTGCATCCATGGACCCTGGGAACTATAGACCCATTAGCCTGACCAGCTTTATCTGCAAGGTCTTGGAATTAATCATTATGGACTTTATTAACAAAGATATAGGAAATCTCCAAACACTCGACCCCACCCAGTTTGGCTTTGTCAAGGGGAAATCATGCCTGTTAAACTTGGTGGACTTTTTTAAGACAGTCACCAAAGCCCCAGACTAGGGCAAATCTATGCATACTACCTATCTAGACTTAGCCAAGAACTTTGACACAATCCCCCACTCAGGCATCATTGATAAACTAACCCAGCTGGGTATCAACCCATATATTCTCATGTGGGTTGCAAACTGGCTCACTGATAGAACTCATAGGGTCAAAATAGGGGACTCCACCTCTTCCAGCAGACCCATAACCAGTGGTGTTCCACAACGATCAGTTCTGGGACCCCTACTGTTTGGAATCTACTTCTCAGAAGTACAGGCTAAAACTAAAGGACTGTGGCTGACAACGTTTGCTGATGACTGCAAACTGGGAGCAATCATTGAAACCTGTAGTGATGTCAGTATCTTGCAAGAAGGTCTTATGCAGACTAATGACTGGTGCCAAAGTCATGGGCTTAAACTTAATTAAAAAAAATGCATTATCACCCCCTTGGCAAGGGTGATGTTCCTGCAAACTACCACATCAATAGCAGTACCCTAAGCACACAGTCAGTGGTAAGAGATCTGGGCACACAGGTCGACAGCAATCTTAACTTCAGTCAGTGGTAAAAAGGGCATTTTATATTGCTTATCTCATAAGTAAGGGCATTGCCTCCAGAAAAAAAGAAGTTATAACCCCCCCTGTACTCTTCCCTCATCAGGCCAATAATGGAGTACAATGCTCCCTTTGGTGTGTTCCTTTCCAAACACCTGCAGCAACTGGAGAGACCACAGAGGTTCCTTACAAAGAAAATTCAGGGTCTTCAAGATCTGTCAGACTGAAATCATTGTCACTTTACTCTGTGTCGTACAGACTACTCAGAGGAGACCTGTGCCTTGCATGTAGAGCAATCTCTGCTCCATCTTTATTGGAAATGCTGCACGTTCGCAAGTCAAATGGCACTTGGGCCTCTCACTCAAAGGATCTTAACCTGGTGTGTGATATTAACAGAACTTGCTGGAGAGGCAGATTTGTCTCGCAGAGGTTGCCCCACCTTTGGAACACATTTCCTACTCATGTTAAACAAAGTCCCTTGTTGACCCTTTTTAAGTGTAAATTGGATGGGTAACTGGAAATTAACCCCATGGGTTCCACCTTTGGGCAATATGTGCTGATTTTGTGCCTGCTTGAACTAGATACCCTTGGGAACATGGGTTGAACTTGGCTAGGCTGTAAGGGCCCTGGGGCCAGTAGCCTAGTAACCTCCTATGATCCTATGATTCTCTGATCCTAAACTACCAGGGAATTACTGCCTCTTTATTCTCTATCTTAACAGACTTCTGACAGAAGTATGCCTTGCCTTCTGTGTCAGAAGGGACCCAGTGTCCTGAATCCTTTTTATTTCCACAAATCAAATAATTCCACAATTACCAGAACTAGGAATCTAAATTTTAATCAACAAATAAATAAAACACAGTGGTAAGATAAGTTCATTATACAGTGCCTTCTCTGGAATAAACTCCTGCTGCAGATTAAGCAATGTGATGCACAATCTTTCTTCATACGGGCACTGGGTGATTGGATAGATATTCACAAATTCAGCTATGCCTTAACTGGCCTAGCTATCCTTGAAATAGGAGAATCAGTCAAAGCGTGGGTACTGGCAAGGTGTAAAAGGTCACAAGATTCATTGCTTTGTATTTTCTGATTCCCACGATTCTTGTGAACTGCTAACCCCCTGTCAGTGATGTGCATGACTTTAATTTTAGTGTTTCTTTATTCATTCACTTAGGCCAGTGATGATGAACCTGTGACACGCGTGTCACAGGTGACACACCACAACGTTTTGGGTGACACACCACCGTTCACCACCAACAAAGTTACCAAAGAAACTGAATGAACAAAAATACAAGAAATGTGTGTGACCCTGCACTTATTTATTAAAATTCAGCAACAAAAAAGTCATTAATTGCTGTTAATCAAATCAAATGCAATGTGTTCCATATTTTTTTCAGTTCAATTCAAAATTACTATTAAAAGTAGGGTAATATTTGGTGCACTATTTTAAGCACAATTATTAGTGCACGTAGCATTTTCTGTATTCTAAGTCAGTTAATTTTCTTTTACTTTTACAATAAATAGCAGCACACATAATTGGACTTTATTTTTTAAAATAAATGAATATGTAAAGAATTGTTTCTTTTTTGTCGGTGAGGGGGTTGACAAGCCAGTAGAGTCAAGATAGGCATTTTCCAAATTTTGACACGCCAAGCCCAAAAGGTTCACCATCACTGACTTAGGCTATTGTTGCTATTATTATTATTATTATTATTATTATCATTATTATTATTATTATTATTATTATTATTATTATTATTATTATTATTATTATTATTATCATTGACTGTTACTTAGACTATTATTCATTATTATTATTTATTCATTGACTTAGTAAGTGAACTTGACTTTCTCAGGCCCTTTTCAGCCATAATCTTAGTCAAAAGAGCAAGGACATTTATAACACATATAGCTAAAGGGTTAGTGATATTTTAAAGAAAAAAACTTTTAACAAAAGTTCTGATTAATTGAGATTGTTGTTTTTGCAACATTGGTGTAACCTTACTGCATTTGTTTTTGGAAAGGTCTTCACCCCCTCACAACTTCCCTTACCAAGTTATAATAGCTTTCAGGCTTGCAGAAAACACTAAGGAAAGGGATCATTTCTGATTAAGGAGGCTTTATTTTTTTAATCAACATCTGGTATACAAATTATATGCACTTGTTCAGTCTGTCAGCATATTTATGGGAGAAAACTAGAGGGGATCATGCAAAACTCCACACAGACATTGACTGTAGGTCAGGCTTGCACTTAGCATGTTTTTGGGATAAAACTGGAAAGAAACATGTGAAACTGTACACTGACTGTGACTGAAGGTCAGGCTTGAACCCCAAACTTTTTGAATCCTTGAGCTGTGATGCAAATATACTATAACTAAATTACCTTTCTGCCAGAATTTTCATTTCAGCTTCCTTTTTTTTCAGTGTTACTGGAAGATAAATTTTTCTTCACTTCAGTTATTAAGACTATAAAGTAGACCTGTTTTCCACATATATTTTCAATGCCATTCCAATCAGGGCTGGCCTTAGGTGAAATGGCACCACAGGTAGAGGGCTACATTGCCCCCTACACCCACACTTTCAATGCTCTCAGTATTCCTTCACTATTCATTCTTTCAGACCCTAACTGAACCAGGCTGGATTTGATAACTGTGGAGAAAATGGTTTAATAAGTTTGTGGTTTGGCGGTTGCTAGCCCCCCCCAAGAAGCCACTGGGGTTCTAGATGATCTTGAGTTCATTTTAGAGTTTTTTCCATCTACAGGCAGCTCTTCCATTAGAATTACTGATACATATGTTTTTTTAGAAGTACATATTCTAGAGCTACTACCCATTACAGAGAAAAGAGGCTGCTCCCAGAGCAGAGGGAGACAGTCCAGAAAAGGACATTTCAGGCCGAACAGCTCGAACTGGGACCGGCAGAAAGATTTCCCAGGCCTGATGATGAATATTTCTTCGGTCATTTTGACACTTGAACAACAGCAAATTTTAAATAAAGGCCTCTCTTTTATTCCATCTAGAGGTTCTATTGTATGTGAAGTACTGGCAGACTTGAGGTTATTTGTAAGGAATATTTCCCTTAAACTGTTTTATGGCTTAATAGTTCAGCACAAAGTAATGTGTATAAGTTACCAAGTTAGTTTGTACCGGCCAATCCACCTCAAGTTGATGCATTCCTTAAACTCCATGAACTGGATATTGGTGAATTTCTCACAGAGGTACAATATTGAGCCTTGATGGACTTGGTCATGATGGAACACATTGCATATTAGACCAGCAGATAAAGGAGGTGCCATTGTTGTAATGGACACATCTCATTATATTGAAAATGTTAGATATGTTATCAGATGAGCTTACTTATGAAATGTGTTCTAAAATGAAAGTTGAGAAGTTAATATTAGGTATATGCTGTGATTTGTCCTTCGAGTGTAACATTTGGAATGACCTGCTTGAGTTTTTCATTGCTGAACACCCTACTATTCCAACAATTTATGGCCTCCTAAAGATTCATAAGTCTTTAAATAAACCATCTATGAGGCCTATTGTTTCAGGTAAGGTTGGGCTACTGAGCCCCTATCAATATACGTTGAAAAACAACTTTGACCCATGTTAGACAAGATAAACTCCGTTTTAGGGGACACCAAGCATTTTGTGACATCACTGTATGAATGACCTGGGTCTAATAGAAGTGATGTTTTTTTACAGGTTACAATGGATGTGACCTCACTGATGTGGGTATTGAGATTATTACACTGTTTCTAAGTTTTCTGATTATACAGCAACGCACATCCACTTGATAGGCCCTTTATTAGAGATCATTCTGAATAATAACATTTTTAAATTTAATTATGTAGTTTATATACAGAATGTGGGTGTAGCCATGGGTACACCATGCGCCAGTAGTTATGCAAACTTGGTTCTTGCATACTGGGAGATGCTTTGTCTTAGCCAATGACAATTTATTTCAACCATATATTTCTTTCTAAGTGAACTTACGAATTGCAAGAGCTGTGACTTGTTATATCTTGCAACCTGCACAGATGTAATAGTTTTCATAGGTTTGTGGATGATGTCTTTTTCATCTGGACAGGCCCTACTCCCTTGTTATATGACTTTGTTGAATATTTACAACAGACAACACATTTTTTAAGATTTACTTTTAGGTTTTCAGCTGAGACTATAGACGTTTTGGATGTGAAAATTACTAAAAAAAAAATCATACCTTAGAAACATAGGTTTATAAGAAACCCTTTGGAAGATGTTGCACAATGTACAAAGTATGCACCCAAAGCACATTCCCAGGAATACTGTGAAGGGGCAGATGTCCTTCAAGGATGCATCTGCAGTCCTTACAAATGGGTTGTCCTGTCGTCAGGCAGCCCTTCGGTCGGCCGGATTCCAAAGTCTGGGTCTGGCCTCGGCTGGTGTCGCACTTCACCCGACGTCATAGCGGCAGTTATTCGGGTATAAAGGCATCAGCCGACGCCATTTTCCCCAGTCTTTCTTGCCGCGTGGCGCCCGAAGCAGAAGCTGTTCGCAAGTGCCGGTCGGTCAGAACCAGAGATTACTACTACCGAATGAATACTTCTACTACTACCGAAGACTTCTAAAAAGCTAAGTACCCCGTTGGGGACTCTTTCTTGCCTCAGCCGATGTCAGAAAAAGTGAATAACTGTTTAAATTGTGGGAAACAAATACCTCATAAAGATTTCCACTCTTACTGCTTACCTTGCTTAGGCCCAGACCACGACGTAGCAGCTTGTCTAGCCTGTGCTTCTTTCAACCGACGAACGCTTAGACGTCGGTCTGAATTTGCTGAAGAGTTTTTCGGCTCCGCTTTTGCTTACATTATACCATCGGATACTCCGACTACGCAAATTTCTAAAAAACGCAAGGAAAAGGACCGACACTCGCGGTCCGCGGTTTCGGCCGAAACTGCGGTTAAGCCAACCGCGAGTGTCTCGGTTTCGGTTGAAACCGAGTCCACGGTTCTTCCTTCGGCCGAAAGCTTGCCACTTACCGAGGCCTCATCCAATTGGCTGAATCTGCTACTGAAATCCCACCTGCTCCTGCAGGTTCACAGGATTTATCAGATACTATCCCTTTGGATATTTCTACCCCTGCACGTGGTGCTGCTAGGCCTCCTGCATCCATGTCGATCAAGGCCTTTGCCAGGGCTAAAGCAGCAAAAACTACCAAAACTGTGCCTGCTAAGACCCCCTCTCACAGGCCCAGTTCTAGTTCACAAATGCTTAGTCTAGCAGAGGATCTCATTTCTTTGATCCGGGGATCCCAACCACATCCAGACAGGGCCTCTCACCCACCTCCAGAGAAGAGGACTAGAGTAGAGCCCCCTGAGCCAGGTTCTACAGAGGGCTCCTCTGATGAATCAGATAATTCAGACCCTCCAGAGGCCCCCTTTTCTCCTTATGAGGACTCTGATGCAGAAGAGTCCATTCCTTCTGCCTCTCCGCCTGAGGAATTTTCTTTTGGGGAAACCTTGCATGCTATGAGGGAACAATTTCAATGGCAGGGCCAGGATTTTTCAGACTCTAGGAAAAGGCTTAGAACCTTTTTGCATTTGCCACAGCATAGGCCTTTAGCCATTCCTCCAGTACTTACTGTTGTGGATGATGCTTTTAATGATGCTTGCACTGCTCCTGATTCTCTACCTCCGGCCCCTGCTAAGCCCGATAGGTACTACAGGGTTCCGGACACACATTATCATTTATATAAGGCCCCTTTTGCAGATCCCGAAACTATCTCCCAGGGACCCAAGGCTGTAGCAGCTACCTCTACCAAAAACCCCTCCCTCTGAAAGGGAATCTAGGGCCTTAGAGAGATGGGGTAAAAAAGTTTACACTTCTGCTACTCTTTCAGCTAGGGCCTTGAACTGTCAATTCCACATGATCCAGTATCAAGAATTTATGTTAGAACAGTTAACTAAAAAGCTGTCTTCTGATGAACCATTAGACAAAAAATCTGTTCAGGAAATGGTACATAACATTCAGCAGGTCAGTAACCATTCCTTAAAATGCGGCTATGATGCACTGGAGGCTTCCTTTAGATCAGCCATGACTGGCACAGTGATCAGAAGACATGCATGGTTAAAAGAGCAGGCCTTACCAGATCATGTTAAATCAAAGCTACTAGATGCTCCCATGGACAAGATCAATTTGTTTGGCTCTCCTGCACAACAGGTGCTGAAGAAGATGGAAGAGAAGGCAAAATCTGTCCAGACAGTCAAAGATTTCTTACAGGTCCAACCTCCAAGGTTTAGCAGGAATTGGCCCTCCAAGAATTGGTCCTTTCCAGACACCTCCAGAGCTCAGAGAGGCAGGAATAGGCGCTCAAGAGGCAGGGGTCAATCCAGAGGTGCCTACAGGGGACGGCAGTGGCAGGCTAACAACCAGCGAGGTACAGCCACAGATACAGCCACCACCACGACTACAGGACAATCACAGTGACTTGGCTCTAGCACCGCCTACCAGGGAACAACTAGAAGCACCCTTAGGCGGAAAGCTAGCCTTATTTTCAGTAAACTGGCATTACATCACAAGAGACAAGTGGATTTTGCAGACAATAGACCAAGGTTACAGGTTTCACTTCCATACTCTACCAAGGAAGAGAGGAATGCCAAACCTACCTCCAAATCAAAAGACAGAAGCTCTAAAGCAAATAACTCACTTACTAAGGATGAGAGCTGTAGAAAAGGTACCATCTATGGAGCAAGGACAAGGATTTTACTCCAGGCTCTTCCTGGTACCAAGAAAAGAAAACCAATGGAGACCTATTCTCGACCTGTCCGCTTTAAACACATACCTCATTGTCCCAAAATTCAAAATGCTGGCCCTACAGCAGCTTCTTCCCATGTTGGGCAAGGAGTCTTGGCTGGTAGCTCTAGATCTCAAGGAGGCATACCTGCACGTCCCCATACGACAAAATTGCAGAAGATACCTCAGATTTCTTGCAGGATCAGAGCATTATCAATTCTCAGCATTGCCCTTTGGCTTATCTACTGCGCCCAGAGTGTTCACGAAATGCCTGGCATCAGTAATTGCTCATTGCAGGCTTCAGGGAATTCAAATCTACCCTTACCTGAACAACTGCCTGTTACAAGCGGACAACAAAAACAAACTAGCAGAAGACTTAAAAAGGGTCATTTATCTACTGCAAGCCCTGGGATACACAGTCAATATAAAAAAGTCAAGGCTGATACCATCCCAAAGGATAACCTTTTTGGGTGCAGAGCTGGACACATCAAA
The DNA here is from genome assembly GCF_019279795.1 of Protopterus annectens. Lineage (NCBI taxonomy): Eukaryota > Metazoa > Chordata > Ceratodontiformes > Protopteridae > Protopterus > Protopterus annectens. Next base: position 1,505,130,775 of record NC_056729.1, read on the forward strand.
ACAAATGGCATTCCTAACAGTAGAAAAACAGGAGAAACTCCCTCTCTACTTCTGGGCATTAACAAAACAGAACCAGCTAACAGCAAGAAAAGTCCTGCAAGCCTTGGGTTTCATGGCATCCTGCATAATTTTGGTTCCACATGCCAGACTGCATATGAGAAAGTTACAGTGGTACCTAAGGAATTTATGGTCTCAGCACAAGCACAGCCTGGAAACCCAAATTCCAATAATCCCATGCCTGAAGCAAGAATTCAAATGGTGGGCTCAGGCCTGTCAATCAAACAAAGGACTGCCCTTCCACAGCACTCAACCAAGCCAGACCATCACAACGGACACCTCAGACCTCGGTTGGGGGGCACACATGCTGGACAAGTGCATACAAGGCTTATGGACTCAAGACCAGCTGCACCTACACATAAATCAAAAGGAAATGCTGGCAGTAAAACTGGCAATTCAGCCATTCAGACCATTTCTTTGACAAGGTCAACTGTTGATAAGGACAGACAACACCACAGTTATGTGGTACATCAACAAACAAGGAGGCACACATTCGTACCCTCTATGCCGGATGGCAATGGACCTCTGGAATGTGGCCCTGAGCCTCAACATTCAGTTGCAAGCAATTTTTGTGCCAGGAAAAGAAAACATACTAGCAGACATACTAAGCAGAACTACCACGGATGCCCACGAATGGATGCTGCATCCGGACATATTCAAAACCATTACAAGGCAATGGGGACTACCAGAAATAGACTTATTTGCATCCCCACGCAATCACCAACTGAAGAAATTCTGCACAAGGACGTACCACCCACTTGCTTGGAAAGTGGACTCCTATCTTTCAGTTGGAAAAACCTGACAGCATATGCATTCCCACCACTTCCTTTGATGCACAAGGTGCTATTGAAGATCAAAGAAGACCGTCCAAGGATCATCCTGATAGCTCCAGACTGGCCAAGGCAACATTGGTACCCATTACTGAGGAGCATGTCTCGGGAACAAATATGGCCTCTACCACTGGTTCCCTTACTGTTAACACAGAACAACTACAACACCCTGCATCCAAACCTGAAAACACTGCAGCTGACTGCCTGGAACATTGCATAAGACCAAATAACCCAAGTTTATCCCAAAGGGTTAAAGACATTATCTTGGAGGCTCGCAGACCCTCAACAAGAAAAAATTATTCAGCAAAATGGAAAAGATATCACATTTGGAGTACTGCAAAGTGAGAAAATGTGTCACTGGTAAACATAGCCAACATCCTGGAATACTTGGCAGAGCTCTACCACAACGGCCTGTCCTATTCTTCCATTAAGATTCATGCATCAGCTATTTCAGCAGGATCCTCCAGTCTTCTCACATCCTCTGCTCAGGCAGTTTCTGAGAGGAATTAAAAATGTAAAACCACCTAGGAAGCCACCATTGCCAGCATGGGACTTGAACTTTGTGCAAGAAAAGTTAACACTCCCTCCTTTCGAACCAGCAGCAACAGCAGAATTGCAATACTTATCATGGAAAACTGCTTTCCTGCTTGCAATCACTTCAGCAAGAAGGGTATCTGAGCTACAGGCATTAATGGCAGTACAGCCCTTCCTGATCTTCCATCAAGATAGAGTGTCCATGAGAACAAATCCTACTTTTATGCCAAAGGTGGTCTCCAGGGTATCTTTAAACCAAGCTATCCACCTACCTACATTCTTCCCCAACCCACAGAACAGGGGAGAAAGACTGTTGCATACCTTGGATGTACATAGGCAATTGCGTTACTACCTGGACAGGACCAAGGGCAATAGAAAAACTGACCAGCTACTGGTAGCATATGCAACAGGAATGGAAGGAAAAGCAATTTCAAAACAGACAATCTCTAAGTGGATAGGAAATTGCATTAGATTTTGTTACTCCTACCATGGGAAGAAAACTCCAGAAAACATCAGGCCTCACTCTACAAGGGCTACAGCCACTACCACAGCTTTTCTACGAGGAGTGGCTACCAAAGACATTTTAGGGGCTGCTACTTGGAGCTCCGTGCATACATTTGCCAAGCATTATAATTTACCTTTATACTCCAGATCCCGAGCAGTTTTTGCCACTGCTGTTTTGCAAGGGATCTTAACTACACCATAATCTTATTTCTCCTCCTCCCCCAGTTTGGCTATGGTATTCTACCTATTGTAAGGACTGCAGATGCATCCTTGAAGGACATAGTACAGTTTTGTACCTACCATAAATGTAGATGTCCGATAGGCATGCATCTGCAGTCAGGATTACCCACCCTCCTTCCCCTCTGTGGTACTACTAGGGTATTTGCCCATCTAGTAGCTAGCTGGGGAATCTATTATGGTGTATTTGTTTGTATATATGTACATACATGCTTATTTTTTGTTTGCTCTCTACTATTTGGAACCATTTGCATTTATCCAAATTTAGCCTTCCTAGAGGGCACCTGGCATCTGGGGCAAGAAACACTGAGGAAAATGGCGTCGGCTGATGCCTTTATACCCGAATAACTGCCGCTATGACGTCGGGTGAAGTGCGACACCAGCCGAGGCCAGACCCAGACTTTGGAATCCGGCCGACCGAAGGGCTGCCTGACGACAGGACAACCCATTTGTAAGGACTGCAGATGCATGCCTATCGGACATCTACATTTATGGTAGGTACAAAACCGTACTTTTCTTAGCTATGCTAGGTTGAATACTAATGATCAGACAGTTATCTGCATTCACTGAACTTTTTAGTGACCTGCTTAGCAGATACTTCTCTGAGGATGAGATAGACAAAGTGAAAAATGATGATCTGATATTGTTAATCCTCGTTCATTCCTTACGCCTTGGTTATTGGGTCTGACCTCGGAACATAGCCGGCCATCTTCCAAGCTCGCGACAGCCACAAACTCTCGAGCTAAACTCTTACCCACAATTCCTCTCTCCCTGTTACCCCAGATTTCGTTTGCCGTATCGCCATTCAGTCATGTCAAGCCACTTCTCTTGAGCTAAGTAAACTTCTTTGATAATACATTATTGTATTGCAGTTATTCTCTGTTCTAAATTTGTTAAGTAGTTATCCCTTACCATATCTCATCTAGCAACTCTTTTTTGTTTTTTTCTAGCCCTTCTTTCTTCTTACCATGAGGCAACTCTTTTACCATCGTTGGTAAAATCTTTCCTGCGTTACCTTCGGGTATTTCTCGTACCATTGTTGGTACCTTCTTCCTTCCTTTTCTTTCTTCCTCCAATCATGGCAGAGAAAAAAGGTGGTCCGTGATTTAAAAGATGTGTGGATTGTGGGCATAAATTGCCTATTTCGGATGCACATGTGTTATGTGTTTACTGTTTAGGTGTGCCTCACTTGACTGTTGACCTGCCTTGCGGGATTTGTGCTAATATTTCTAACAGGACTTTGGTGGAAAGGAAAAATAAACTAATTATAAAGAGACTACTTAAATCTTCCTTTTCAGGGGCTATTTCTGGGTCGGAGGCTTCAACCCCTCCTAGTTCCCATAAGACAACAAGGAATGGAGACCTAAGAAGGCAAAACTTTCTAGTTAGGATTTGACTTCCTCGGCCCCGAGACTTTCGATGTCTAGATCTTTGGCACCAAAGCTTTCAGCACCACCCGTTACTTCAGCACCGAGTTTTTGTGCCCTATACCTCATCAGAACCGAGGGGTCCCTCGGTTCAGACTACCTTACCGGCACTGACATTTTCCTCGATGCAGACCTTTCTGGCATTGATAACTGTTCTGACCTCCGCTCGTGCTTCGACTCCGACTATTTTTACAGCACCGACTTTTCTCTCGGTACCGACCACTTTGTTTTCTACACAGACTCTTTGGGCACCTACCATAGTGCCAACTACCACTTCGGCACCGGCCTCGTCGGTGCAGACCTTATCTTCAGCACTGAGGATTTCCTTGGTGCAGACACCAGTAGTACAAGCCTTAACAGCTCTGTTGTTTTTGGTGAAGTCGCCTATTTTAGCACCGTCCAAAGACCCCTGTGTGGGCACCAAGTTTCCTGCAGCCTTGGATAGACCTGACTCCCCTTCAGCTATGTCTGTGAAATCCACTAGAAGCCTCTCGGAACATGATGTGGTGCGCCTTGTGGATCAGTTGCTTTTGGCCAGAGGTATCCAACCCTCCAGGAACTACTCTTCCTTTGGAGGTGATCCCCTTCTCCAAAGACTCCTACTTATTCTCCTCCTTCATTGCCTTTGAAGCCCCCTGATGTAGCACAGATGTCCCTCACTTCGGCTCCTTTCATGGACCTCACTAAGGAGTCACAGTTGCCTTTGTGGCAGGAGAGACTTGTCACTCCAGTCACTGCTCTGGATGCTAGCTGTGACGTACATACCCCTGTTTTTCACAACCATCCAGGGACTCTGAGTCGGTGGGCTGATTTGCTTGAGTGGGGTGTGACTTCCTGGGGTGGACCAGCCTTCCAATGCATGGAGAAGGTTCTTGCATCTGCTGGCGATCCTGTGCTATCAGTGCCCCTGTCCTCCTCTGGACCACAATTTACACAAGACACCTCTGGCGGACACCGGGTACAAGGGCCTCAGGACACACTCCCACTGGAGGCGTCTTTTGCGCTGTCTTCTTTAGATTCTCCCCCTGATGAAGTTCATCACAAGAGTTCATGTAAGAGGAAGCATGTGGACTTCCCAGAAGAGTTCCTCATGGAAGACACAGCCTTTGATGATGGGGAAGGGTCCCCTCGGTCACCCTCTGAGGTATCCTTTGGAGATATCCTCGAAATTCTTAAGCAGAGAGGTGATTGGTGGCCCTCTAACCCGACCTCTGAAGAGTCTGTGTTCCTGCAGGCCTTTTGTGCCCGGCTCCCTACCTCTTGGGTTACTCCATCTGCCGACAACCTTGTCCGGCAAATCATGCGCAATGCATGGAAGGCTCCTGACGCCGTTGATGCCATTCCCCACAGGCCAGATAAAATCCTGTCCTCTCCAGATAGCCTCATTGGTCCAAAGGTCTTCCTGTAGATGCCTTGGTGGTGGCGGCCGCAACAAAGAAGGATCTGGCGGAAGTAAGCCAGACTGTCCACCCACCCAACAAAGAGTCCCGGGCACTGGACAGATTAGGGAAGTGTACCTTTTCATCAGCGACCTTTGCTGTCAGGTCCCTGAGTTATATGGCACATTTTACTAGGCTTCAAAGAGACTTAGTTTCTGAGCTCTCTGAAACCTTGGCCGGAGTTGTCTCTGATGAGGTCCGGGACAAAGTGGCCTCACAGTTAGTCACCCTTGAATCGATTTCTAATTCCATGCGTCTGATTTCTCACACATCAGAAGGAGCAGCTAGAGCAGCGGGTGCAGGCATAGTCATGAGATGCCATGCCTGGATGCGCTTGTGTGATTTTGTGGAACCTTTCAAGGCTTCCTTTCTGAATGCTCCCATTGAAGCCTCTTCATTGTTTGGATCCAAGGTTAAACACTGGCTAGGTGTGAACAGGACGGTAAGACCCTTTCTGCTGTGGGTGTCTGCTATTCTTCCCCTCAACGGGCTTTCTCCAGAAAACAGAAGAGTGGGAAGATGTGGCACAAAATGTCTCAGGGTTCTTTCCATGACACACAAGCCAAGTTTTCCCCTAGAAGCAGAGGGGGAAACTCATATGAAAGATGCTCCTTTTGGGCAGAGGAGGTCCGCGTAACCAGGGTTCCAGAGATTCTTTCTCTGGCCAGTCCTACCAGCGCTCCTGAAGAGTGGACCAACTGCTTTCCTCTGGAAGCGGTTGGGGGGACATTTCTCTTTGTACCCTTCTGTCTGGCTAACCATTACCACCAATTCTTGAGTAGGAGAGATAATAACCAGAGATCATCATATTCCCTTCGATCTTTGTCCCACCCCACTAAGAAGTTTACCCGATATTCCACCCAGTCAAAGGGTAGAAGCAGCATTAGGGATTTCAAAGCTGCTAAGGAAAAGAGTCATCCAAATAGTCCCACCAGACCAGATAGGATCCGGATTCTACTCAAGACTATTTTTAGTGCCAAAAAAGACCGGGGACTGGAGACCAATTTTGGATATCAGTGTGCTAAACAAATTCGTAGAAGTACAGAAATTCCGGATGGTCACAATGCAGTCTATCCTCCCATTATTGGAGGCAGGCAATTGGATGTGCTTGATAGATCTTCAAGATGCATACTACCACATAAAGGTAGACATATCATCGAGAAGATTCCTTCGCTTCCGTGTGGAAGCCAGTCATTACCAATTCTGAGTACTGCCCTTCGGACTCTCTACAGCTCCCAGAGTGTTCACCAAGTGCCTGGCAGTTGTCACAGCTCACCTGCGACTGCAATGATTCCGGGTGTTTCTATACCTAGATGACTGGCTAATCACCGCTCCCACCAGACATCTATTGGAAAAAGCCTTGGCATACTCTCTTCACACTGCAGAAAGTTTAGGTATAACTATAAACTGGCAAAAATCCAACCTAACCCCATCCCAGTCCATAGAATTCATTGGGGTCCTGTTGGATACGAAGAACTGCACGGCATTGATTCCAGAGCGCAGAATCTTAAAGATAAAACAACAACTCATACCCATCCTCTCAAGGGAAAGATCGACAGCACATTCTGTTCTCCAGCTGTTGGGTTCCATGGCAGCTTCCATTACCATTGTCCCCCTCGCGAGGTTTCACATGAGGCTTTTTACAATGGTTACTACTCACCCAGTGGTACCCTTTTCAGTTTCCTCTCTCATCTCAGATTCGGGTGACTCAGAGATGCAAACAAAACTTAATTTGGTGGATGTCACAGAACCTGTCACAATGGTCTCGCCCCTTCACACCCCAACAGCCCAAAGCCACAGTGACCACGGACGCCTCCCTGATGGGGTGGGGGTGGGGGTCTTTTTCAGGGGAAGACAGTACAAGACACGTGGTCGGACCTAGAGGCTTATCTGCATATAAATGTCCTAGAAATTAGGGTGGTGCTTCTAGCATTGCAAGCATTTCATCCCCTCCTTCCGTCAGGGACTTTTGCAATACAATCAGACAACATGGCTGTAGTCTGGTACATCAACAAACAAGGCTGAACCAAATCCTACCCACTTTGTCCGGAGGCCATGAGGATATGGCAATGGGCGATGGCTACCAACAGCTTTCTTTTAGCAATGCACATTCCCGGGAGTTCCAATGTGATAGCAGACAGATTGAGCAGGTGCATTCTGCAACTACATGTGTGGTCTCTGAATCCTCTTATAGTGGCGGAGATTTTCAACCGCTGGGGTTTCCCTTCCTGTGACCTTTTTGAATCCCCAACCAACTAAAAGTGCAGCAATTACTTCGGCCTGATTCCCCCTCGGGGACAGTCACCCAGGGACACTCTAGTCCACGATTGGCCCTCGGGTCTGCTTTATGCCTTTCCCCCTCTTCCTGTCATTCCCCAGTTCCTGAAGAAAGCCCGCCAGTTGAAAAGCAAGATAATCCTCATGGAGCCATATTGGCCTCGGCAAATTTGGTTCCCCTTCTTATGGCCTTACCTGCAAGATCAACCATGGATTCTCGATCCAACTCCAGATTTGATCTCCCATCCGCAGAACCTGATTCACCCCAACCTGAACATCCTGAAGCTCACAGCTTGGCTCCTCCACTTCCAGTGATTGCCAGGCAGACTGATCTTTCTTCCCCGGTACGTGACATTCTTATTGTGTCTCATAAGTCTTCCAACAGCATTACTTATCTCAGCAAGTGGAAAAGGTTTACCATTTGGCTGAAGGAAAAAGAGATAGACCCTTTTTCAGCACCAGTGCTGGTAGTACTGGAGTACCTTTCCAGTTTATTCTAATCCAGCCTATCTGCTTCTACCACCATCATCATCATCATCATCTTCTTTCGGCTGTTCTCATTAGGGGTCGCCACAGCGGATCTTCTATTTCCATTTCTTCCTGTCCTCTGCATCATGCTGTTTCACACCAACCACCTGCATGTTCTCTCTCACCACATCCATAAACCTTATCTTAGGCCTTCCTCTTTTCCTCTTACCTGGCAGCTCCATCCTTAGCATCCTTTTCCCAATATACCCAGCATCCCTCCTCAGCACATGTCCAAACCAACGCAATCTCACCTCTCTTGCTTTGTCTCCAAACTGTCCAACCTGAGCTGACCCTCTAATATACTGATTCCTAATCCTGTCCATCCTAGTCACACCCAGTGCAAATCTTAACATATTTAACTCTGCCACATCCAGCTCTGACTCTTACCTTTTCGTCAATGCCACCGTCTCCAACCCATGTAACATAGCTGGTCTTGCTACCCTCTTGTAGACTTTCCTTTTCTCTCTTACTGGTACCCGTCTGCCACAAATCACTCCTGACACTCTTCTCCACCCATTCCACCCTGCCTGTACTCTCTGCTTCTACCATTCGAGTTAATTTGGCCGTGATATCTAATTTTTACAATGGTGTCCATGACTCTTCTCTTATATCACACAAATTATGCAAGACTTTTCTAAAAGGTGTAAATCATTTGAAACCCCATTTTAGAGAACCTAGCCAGCCATGGGATCTGTCTTTAGTCCTGCAAGCATTGACTATGGCTCCCTTTGAACCAGCTTTTTCATGCGACCTCAAGTTTCTTTCCTGGAAAACTTTGTTCTTGGTCGCCATTACTTCTGCCAGACGTATCTCTGAACTTCAAGCTCTATGCATCAAACAGCCTTACTTAATCTTTCATAAAGATAGTGTCATTGAGAACTAATCCTTTCTTCCTGCCAAAAATGATCTCTGAAATGTCCATTAACCAATCCATTGAATTGCCAGTTTTCTTTCCCAATCATTCAAGCAGAGGAGATTATTGCCTATATACCCTTGACATTCACAGGCAACTTTGTTTCTGTCTGGACAGAACTAAGGCTTCTCGCAAATCAGATCAACTGTTCCTGGCTTATTCTGGTCCTAGACTTGGATGTGCTATTTCTAAGGTGACACTGTCTAAGTCATTAAAAGACTGTGTAACATTTATTTACAAAACTCACACTATCCCTCTGACTACAGCCGTTGGGGCTCATTCCACTAGGTCGGTCGCAACTTCTGCTGCCTTTCATGCTAGAGCTTCTTTACCTGACATTTGTGCAGCTGCAACTTGGGCTAGACCCCATACCTTCATCAGCCATTACAAATTGGATTTGGCCTCCAGAGGAAGAGCATCCTTTGGTTCAGCGGTACTCAGGAATGTTCTTCCATGAGAGCCTCCCAGGAATAAAGGTAGCTGGGGACTCTGTCCCAGGTGTAACGAATGAACGAGGATTAACAATATCAGATAAAGAAGTTATGTCTTACCATAACATTCCATCTGTATTGTTGATCCTCGTTCAGTCATTACGACCCTCTCTCCTTCCCCCTCCTGAGGGTTATAGTGGATCTCATCATCCGGTTCCATTAGGTTCTTTGACCAGAGGTAGCCTGTACTTCCTTTGACTTGCAAACTCAATCTGGGATAACAGGGAGAGGGGAATTGTGGGTAAGAGTTTACCTCGAGAGTTTGTGTCTGTCGCGAGCTTGGAAGATGGCCGGCTCAGTTCCGAGGTCGGAACCGATAACCCAGGCGTAATGACTGAATGAGGATCAACAATACAGATGGAACGTTATGGTAAGACATAAGTTCTTTTTCTGTCACATAGAAAATGTTATGATAGACCTTTCTTCTCATCTCAGGATGATAATAACAAATGAACAGCACTGGTCCCACAGGTTAATACATTAAGAATGAGTGTAACTTATTTTAATGTCAGCTCTATATGCAATATTATTAAAAGGCACTGGCATGTCTTGACCTGTGATGACAGAAATAAATCTGTTCTAGGAGACTACCATATGTTTTGTTTTAAGAACAACACGTCCCTTAAGAAAATGTTATGCTATAAACCTTTTGTTAGGAAACAATCTGTAACAAACAGAAAAGGCACACACCCCAGCAGAGACTGCAATTGTAATGTGTGTCAGTAAGTGTTAATAACTGAGGTTTATGAACATCCCATGACTAAACATGTGTATAAGCTTGATTTTTTGCGAATTGCAAGAGCTGTGACTTGCTATATCTTGCAACCTGCACAGATGTAATAGTTTTTATACTGGTATGACAAATAGAATGATTAAAGATCACATTCTTGGGTATATTTATGATATCTCCAGGAAAAAACAAAAAGAGTGCTTTGTGTAAACATGTTTTAAGTGCTGGGACTACACATAAGTTTTAATTTCTTGTATTGGAGCTATTGAATAAGAGCATTAGAGGAGGTAATGTTAGTAATAAGACAGAATGCTCAGAAACTAAATGGATCCTAAGATTGCAAAGTGACAATGGAAAATGTTTGAATGAGTATGTTCCCTTAAGACCTCTGTTTTGGTCACGTGATCTGAACAGGTAACTTCAGAATCTTTGTATCTTTAAATAGTCTCAAGCATCATGTTAATTAGATCTGATGAAGCTCCAGGACTGGAGTGCAAGCGCTTATCTGTTTTACCTGGTGTTTTATTCTGCTGTTTTTATTTGTTTTACTGCCTTTCATTAAAATTATTGCATTTTATCTGCATCTACCATGTCTAACAGGCTACACTTACATTGAAAGGCTTGAACAAAGCTCATGATTAAGGAAATAAATTTAGCCTTGCTCTTTTACTTAGCGTTTTTCTGCATCCCTTCAACTCCTCCTAATTGGATAAAGTTGACTTTAATAACAGTGTAATAAATAATCAAATTAAACCAGTGTTCTAGAAGCCAGTAGGCCCCTAAAAACATGCAGCTGTATTTTTACTCTGAGGTGAATTTTAGAGCTTTTATCTAACCTTTTATTCCAGTGATGACCCAGACAAAAACATGTCAAGAAAGTGAAAAAAATAAAGATCACAGTAAGATATACATTCCAATTTCTTGCCTTAAAAAGTACACTGCCCATTGGCAAGCTTAGTGACCCCCCTGTGCGCACCTTTGAGGTTTCATTGTGAGGAAAATTAAAGTAGTAATGGCCACATAATTTCCAGTCCCCATACGTAAGTTACAGTGACCTTCTATACACACCTCTGAGCAAAGCTGGTTTTAGACTACTAAGCCTATGTCAAAATCCACTTATATAACTAGTGGTGTGGAGCAGTCCCCCAGAAGCTCTGATGAGCTGGCTGTTCTGTGATACATTGTATGCCTTATTTTTGAAGAGTAATAAATACTTTTTCCAAACACACAAACAATGCCACTGTTCCTTAAAGCCAGATCTATTACAGATGCTCTGTTTTTTTTTTCACCAAGCACACACTACAACATTGAGCCATCAGAAGCCAGGCAAGTGTATCTCAAGATGAACACACAGACACTCACATACAAACTTACTCATCTTCATGCTAATTGGATGTTGTGCAGTTAATTTTTGTCATTTCTTTGTGGTGCTGGAGGAAATCAGAACACATGGGTAGACCAACACAGATACACGGAAGGCATGTAGACTCCACATATACTAAACCATAGCCAAGAACTTAGGGTTGTAGATGCTCTAAGGTGAATTTTGGAGCTTTTTTCCTAACCTTCTGACTAATTGATAGTCTTCAAACAAAAAGCATGGGTAAGGAAAGATATGCTTTGCGGCAAAAATAGCCTCCCAGGCTATGGATAACAATACAGCATTTTTCAGTTATGTATATAACCTTAAAAGGAACACCCCAACAGTGCACCAAACTAATAGTAAATGGAACATCCTATACCAAACTGGAGGATATTGCAGATTTGTTGGCAGATAAATGTGGCTCCAGTTTCATCCCCCTATCACCCTCAGTTCCCCCAGGAAATACACTCTATCATTTCTCCCCCAGCTATCACTAAAGAACAAGTCCTCACTACACTCCCCAGAGTTAAAACACTGCTTCGATGGGTCCTGTCAATATCCCAAGATGCCTCCTAAATAGCTTGAAACATAACCTGTCAGACCTACTAGAATCTCTATTTAACCACCTTCCAGACAGGCTTCATCTCTAGGGAATGTAAGACTGCAACTGTCATCCCTCTACTTAAAGTCAGTCATCAACAGACCCAGGGAACTACAGACTCTTGTATGCAAGGTCATGGAAAGAATTATTGTGAACCTGATAAACACAGAAACAATAGGAAATATTCAAACACTGGACCCATCCCAGTTCGCTTTCATCAAGGACTGATCATGCCTAATAAATTTGGTGGACTTCTTCAAGAAGGTCACTATTGCCACGGATGAGGACAAAATGGTACATACTGCCTACCTTAACCTGGCAAAGGCATTTGATACAATACCACACTTAGGTATTTTAGACAAACTCACAAATTTAGGCATAAATCTCTTTATTACTTGATGGATAGCTAAATGGTTCACAAATAGAACACATGAAGTTTGGGTAGGGAATCCACCTCCACCAAGAGGCATGTTACTAGTGATGTTGCACAGGTCTCAGTACTGGGCCCTCTCCTGTTTGGAACATACGTCTCTGAAGTCAAGGGAAATGTAGAGGGCCTTTGACTGAACAAATTTGCTAATGACTGCAAGTTGGGTCCAATTACTGAAACCCCCAAAGAAGTAGATGTCCTCTGGGAAGGTCTGACACAGACAAGTAACCAGTGCCAGAAGAACCATGGCCTAAAACGCAGTGCAAAACAGTGCATAATTATAACACTGGAAAGACAACTACCCCTGCAAATTACAACATTGATACTCTCCTAAGAGTAGATCCAGTGGTTACGGACTTGGGATCTTTGATCACCATGTGTACATGATAGTGAGAAAATCTGTCTACATGGCACAACCTCAAAGTAAGGGCATGGCATCCAGATGTAAGGAGATCATAGTCCCAATATACTCAGCTCTTATTAAATCATTGAGTGCAGTGCCTCCTTTGGCATGTACCTGACTAGGCATTTGCAAAAGCTGAAGCAGCCATAGAGGTTCCTCACTAAAAGAATACAGGGTGTAAATAATATGCCCTAAGCTCCTACAAACTACTGAGGGGGGATCTATGCCTAACTTACAAGGCATTCTGTGGTCAAGCCTTGGTGGATCTGCTACACATGCGCAAAACAAACAGCAGTAGAATTTCCTGATCTACAGATCTAAACCTCATCTGTGACACAAACAGAATGTGTTGGAAGGATAGGTATGTATCTTAAAGATTATCCCTTCTTTGGAAGAGACTCCCTATTCATGTGAAACAGAGCTCTTCCCTAAGTCTATTCAAATGCAATTTGGACCAATGGATGGGAAAATGTAAATTCTCTCTTGGCTTGTCGTTTGTAGCCCCTATGGACAGGGGCAGTTTGTAGATACCCCAAGTCATAGGCATATACCAGTGCTGTTCTAGCCTGTGAGCACTGATAACTGGAAAAATTGGACCATGAATGGCTAAGCTGAAAAAGGCTCTAGGGCTGTTAACCTAGTAACCTGCTATAACTGTGTGATAGTTACTCTTCTTCAGCCATTTCCTGCATCCTTTCAACAAACCCTATGGGAAAAACTACACTGTAATAACTGTGACGTAAGTAACTGAAATAAACCAGGGATCTGGGAGCTGGTAGGCCCACAGAAGCCAATGGGTCCTAAATGTTATAAAGTAAATTTTAGAGCACTTCCCAGTCTTTTCAATAAATGATAGACTGAACAAAAATCATGATTAATGAAAGAAATTCAGTCTTATTTTTCTTTTAGCTGACAAACAAGTAGTTCCCAATAAAATAAGGGGACAAATTCTCCTGAGGGTAACCATATCTGGGATTACTCCTTCCCAACCCAATATGTCTGAGAAAAAAGGGACTTTGGGGTTCAAACATTGCACTTCCTGCAATGGCAAACTCCCCAACAGCGACTTACATGATGACTGTGTCTATTGTCTTGGGGTTTCCCACCTTTCTGTGAAACCTCTTTGTCAGATTTGTTTGAGTTTTAGTCAGCGGATGCAGAATGAGAGAAAAAACAAACATCTTGAAAGTCCTCTTATCCTCACCTTTCTCAGAGGCCCTTTCTGTGTCGGAGGTCTCAACCCCTCCAGTGAAGGACAAAAAATGTCTACATTCGTATCCCTCTTCACCAGCTGGTGATAAGGGCAAGTCCCATAAACACAAGGTCCACCAATCTTCTACTGAACACAAGATTGCTTCCTCGGCTCCAAATATTCCTATTGCTTCTGTTCCAAGCTCAGCTCCAGTTGCCTCTTTGGACTTGACGATAACTTCGACATTGGTGCCACCTTTGGCACTGACATCTATGGCACCAGTCATAACTACTGGAACGAGTACGGCTCCGACCTTATTGTCTTCGATAGTCTCGGCACCTTCACCTTTCACCATACCGAAGACTGTTCCAATGATTCCCTTCGAGCCGATAATTACCTCAACTCTGAGTGCTTCCTTGGCACCAAGTCCTTTCTCGACACCGTTAGTTCCTCTATTACCTGTTTCTAAGTTAGAGACTTCGGTGCCGACAATTCAAACATCATGGACCCAGTACTCCCCCTCATTGGACCCATTCTTAGGCCAAGCTTATAGCCCTTTTCTGGACCAGCCTGACTCCCCTTCAGGAGTGTCTGTAAGGTCCACCAGGAGTCTGTCTGAATTCGATGTGGTGCACCTACTGGACCAGCTGTTGACAGCCAGGGGGATAAACATTCCTAAGACTCATCCCACTTCGGGGTTTGGGTCTAGTGCTCCCAGGACCCCCACTTATACTCCTCCCTTGGATCCATCAGTTCTGAGGACCTTAGCTCCGACGTCCTTGGTGGAACCCTTTCCTTGGCACCAACAGTGACCCTCACTGAGGCTCTGAGGCCTCCCCTTTGGGTTTCGGTTCCCTCGGAACTGTCCCTTCCTCGGTGTCATGGTTGGGGGGGGTGGAACCCTCGGTTCTGAGCACAGTTCCAAGTTTTTTATCAGTTCCATCCTCAGATCCAGGGGCTGTCTTGCTTGAGGCTCCATCCCTGGGAGGTCTGACAGAGCGGGGTGTGACCCCGGTTCCGAGATTGTCTTACTGGGCTCCCATTCCTCTTCGGGCGGGCCTGCTTTCCAGGTGATGGAGAAGGTGCTTGCTTCTGGAAGTGCTCCTCCTATGTCGGATCTTTCCCCTGCTCCCTCTGAGCTACAGCTACCATGGGCCACCTCTACAGGACACTGAGACCACAAGCCTCAGGAAACCCCAGTTCAGGGTAATTTTCCTTCTGAGTCTTCTTCAGGCATTCCCACTGAAGAACCCCCTCGGACGAAAGAGTGTAAGAGGAAACACCTTGACTCTCTGGAGACGTCCCTCACAGAGGATACTGACTATGATGATGGGGAAGGGTCCCCACGGTCACTGCCTGACGATGTCTCCTTCGGAGACATCCTGGAAATATTGAAATAGAGGGGTGGCTGGAAGCCCTCCAACCCTTCCACAGAGGAGTCTGTCTTCCTGCAGGCTTTCCAATCTTGGCCTTCTTCTTCTTGGGTGACCCCACCTGCCGATGAGTTAGTCCAGCTCGTCGTGCAGCATGTGTGGAAGAACCCTGATTCTATTGAGGCTATTCCCTGGAGACCAGACAAGATTCTTTCCCCACCAGAGGAACATCCCCATTGGTCTAGAGATTTGCCAGTAGACGCTATGGTGGTGGCGGCAGCCAATAAAAAGGACCTTGTGGAGGAAAGTCCTACTTTCCACCCACCCAACAGAGAGTCCTGGGCTGTGGACAGACTAGGGAAGCGAGTTTTTAATTCAGCGACATTTGCAGTTAGGTCTCTGAATTACTTGGCACATTTCACGAGGCTCCAAAAGGATCTGATCTCTGAACTTTCTGGAGTCCACGTGGGTCAATTCTCTGATGGGGTATGGGACAAGGTTGCCTCTCAACTTGCCACCCTTGAGTCTATCTCCAACTCATCCATGAGGTTACTCTCCCACGCAACCAAAGGGGAGGCTAGAGCTGGGAGTGCAGGCGTAGTCATGAGACGTCATGCCTGGATGCACATCTGTGACCTTGCGGACTCCTTCAAGTCCTCCTTTTTGAATGCCCCTATTGAACCATTGTCCTTGTTTGGTTCTAAAGTAAAGGACACACTGGCCAGGTGCGAGCAGGATGGAAAGACCTTATCTGCTATTGGCCTACATTTTTCCAAGCCTCAACGTTCTTTTTCCAGGAACCAGAGGAGTGGGAAAATATGGCACAAAAAATCTCAAGGTCTTTTCCATAACGCATGTGGTGAGGATTCCCCTAGAGGCAGAGGGGGTTTCAATGGTGGAAGATGCCCCTTTAGGGGCAGAGGGGGTCCCTGAAATCAAGACTCCAGGGATTCTTTCTCCAGATGGTCTTATCAATGCTCCTGAATTGTTGCCCGATTGCTTTCCTCTGAAAGCAGTCAGGGCTTGTTTTTCTCTGCACCAAACTGCCTGGTGCTCTATTACAAATGATTGGTGGGTGCAGAGAATAATCTCCAGAGGCTATTACATCCCTCTAATATCATACCCAAAATGTACAAAGAACCTTCCCGATGTTCCACCCAGTCAAAGGGAAGAAGTAGCTTCAGAGATAAGAAAGCTGTGTCAAAAAAGAGTCATCCAGCCAGTCCCCCCAGATCAATGCAGATCCGGTTTTAACTCAAGATTCTTTTTGGTGCCAAAAAAGACCGGGGACTGGAGACCCATTTTGTATCTCAGCCATCTAAACAAGTCAGTAGTTCAAACCAAATTCTGCATGGTTACTATACAATCTGTTCTCCCTTTTTTATGTGAGGATGTTTGGATGTGCTCGATAGACCTCCGGGATGCGTATTACCACATCAAAATGGACAAATGCTCCAGGAGTCTTCTTCGCTTCCGGCTAGGAGCCAATCATTACCAATTCAGAGCCCTGCCATTCGGTCTCTCGATGGCCCCCAGAGTGTTCACAAAATGCCTAACAGTGGTGACAGCTTATATGAGACTTCAGGGATTCCAGGTGTTTCCATATTTAGATGATTGGCTCCTCTCCGGCCCCACCAAGCTTCTCCTGACCATAGCCCTCCGCTACACTCTCTCACTGACACAGTCTCTAGGCATCACAGTCCATTAGGAAAAATCTAATCTACAACCTACCCAACAATTGGAATTTATAGGGGCAGTTTTCAATAATCGAACAAGCCTGGTATCTCTTCCAGCTCACAGGCTTCAGAGGTTAAGATTACAAGTGCAAGTGGTACTCTGTCAAAGAAAAGTGTCAGCAAGAGAAGTTCTCCAGGCTCTGGGGTCTATGACTGCAGCCATTCTGATTGTTCCTCTGACAAGATTACATATGAGACTGTTACAACTGCTCCTTTTGTCCCAATGGTTGGGAAATCTTCACCCCCTAAACTCACAGATCCTCATCACCAATTCCTGCAAGCAAGATCTTCTTTGGTGGATGAGGCCAGATGAAAATCTTTGGTGTCACCCCTTCCAGATCCCTCAACCCAATGCCAAGGTGACCACGGATGCTTCCCTGATATGGTGGGGGGGGGGCATTTTCAGGGAAAGACAGTCTAAGGCACATGGTCCAGCTTAGAAGCCAACTTGCATATCAATGTTCTGGAGTTGAGAACGGTGCTGTTGGCATTGCAGGCACTTCATCCACTCCTTCCATTGGGAACAGTTGCGATTCAGTCAGACAGTATGTCAGTAGTCTAGTACATAAACAAACAAAGAGGGACCAGATTCTACCCCCTGTGTCTAGAGACCATGAGAATTTGGCACTGGGTGATAGCTTCCAACCGCTTTCTTATAGCAACACATATCTCTGGGAGCTCCAGTGTGATTGCAGACAGGCTGAGCAGATGCATCCTCCTTCCACACGAGTGGTCTCTCAATCCGAATGTGACGGCAGAAATTTTCAGCCGTTGGGGCCAGCCTTGTTGCGATCTCTTTGCTTCCCCTTCAGACAACAAATGCAGCAGCTTCTTTGCCCTCTTTCCCCGAGAAGGGGAGTCACAGAGAGATGCTTTGACTCACGATTGGCCCATGGGTCTCCTCTATGCTTATCCTCCAATTCCCTTGATACCCCTATTTTTAAAGAAAGCAATTCGGTTGAGATGCAAGGTGATCCTCATTGCTCCATTTTGGCCTCGAAAAGTGTGGTTCCCCTTTCTCCAGCCTCACCTATTATAACCTCCATGGATCCTGGATGCTCATCAGGACCTAATCTCTCACCCCCAAGGGTTGACTCCCCCAAATCTGTCCACTGTCAAGCTGACAGCTTGGTTTCTCCACTTCCATTAGTTGCCAGGCAAGAAATCCTCTCCTCAGTTGTTCGCGATATTATTCTGGCCTCCCACAAGCCATCCACCAGAAAACTCTACAGAGATAAGTGGAAAAGGTTTGCTCTCTGGTCTAAACAACGGATGTTAGACCCCTTCTCAGCTCCTGTATCTATTATACTTCAATACTTTTCTGATTTTTTGAGAATGGAGCATCAGCTTCTACTATTCGAGTCCACTTGGCATTCCACTTTCTCAAAGATTTTTCCATAGCAGACCTCCAGTCAGGCGGCCTGTAGAGACATGAAATCTGTCTCTGGTATTACAGTCTCTTTCTTTATCCCCTTTTGAGCCTGCTGCAAAATGTGACTTTAAATTTCTGTCATGGAAATCTCTATTTTTGGTGGCGGACACATCAGCTAGACGGATATTGGAATTACAAGCCGTATGCATCAAGAGTCCCTATTTAATCTTTCATAAAGACAGAGTATCTCTTCGTATTAATCCATCTTTTCTCCCCAAAGTGATTTCTGATTTCTTTGTCAACCAGTCCATTGATCTCTCAGTGTTTTTTCCAAATTATTCCAATAAAGGTGAATACTGTCTCCACTCATTGGATGTACATAGACAATTACATTTTTACTTGGACAAGACTAAATCTTTCCGCAAGTCAGATTAACTTTTCATCTCCTTCTCTAGACCAAAAATGGGATGTGCCATATCAAAAGTCACTTTATCAAAATGGCTCAGAGATTGTATTACTTTTTCATACTCAAAAGCAAATGAACCTAAACCTGTTAATATCAAAGCTCATTCAACAAGAGCCATAGCAACTTCACTTGCTTTTCACTCCAGAGCTTCTATGGACAACATTTGCGCAGCAGCCATTTGGGCTAAACCCCATACTTTCATCAAACATTACAAATTGGACATGGTCTCTAGGGGAAGAGTGGCCTGTGGCTCAGTGGTTCTCAGGAATGTTCTTCCATAAGGGCCACCCAGGTTTTCAAGTAGCTTGGGATTCTGTCCCATCAGTGATGAATGGGAAGAAGATTAACAACATCAGATAAAGAAGTTATATCTTACCATAACATTCCATCTGTGTTGTTGATCTTCTTCCATTCATCACATCCCACCCTCCATCCCCCACCAAAGGCTCCTGGTGGATCTTATGGGTCTTTGTGGTGTTTTAGGGTTTCTGCGCAGAAATGGCCTCTGCTTTTACTTCAATATGTTGTATACAAACTCAATCTGAGGTAACTGGGAGAAGAGCATTGTGGGTAGCAGCTTAGCTCGAGAGTTTTTGGTGTACGCAAGCTTGGTATTAGGCCGACTCAGTTCCGAGGGCTCGGAACCGAACCCATCAGTGATGAATGGAAGAAGATCAACAACACAGATGGACCGTTATGGTAAGACATAACATCTTTTTCCTTCCCTTCTAGAAAGTTGTTTAAGTTTCCTTTGAAAACTTTATATGTATATATATTAGTGTGGTGTGCAGTTTATACACACATATATATATGTGTATATATTTTATTTTATTTATTTTATTTTATTTTACATTTCTTGACCGGGCTGGTCTAGCTGGATACATGTCCTTTTTCAGTAGAGGCCCGGGGAGAAAAGCTCCAATAAGAAGAGAAGGTACAATACATATGCGTGCAGAAGTAAATAGTATTAACATAAAGATACAAAAAACAGCTGGCTTTACATACTGTTGAATAACAAGCACAGAGATTATGTAGATAATCTTACATTTATTTTATTTATTTTATTTATTTTACATTTGTTAACCGGGCTAGTCTGGCTGGATACATGTCCATTTTCAGCAGAGGCCCGAGGAGAAAAGCTCCACTATTAGACTAAGACAATACATGAAGAATACTTTACTAAATAGATCAATCTTTTTTAACAAAAAATAAAACAAAACAAAAGAGTACAAAGACAAAATACAGTTTGTCTGGACTAACTTAACTAGGTTACAGAAAGATTTCAATCAAAGTTCACATCATGTGGCTGAGGAGATAAGCTCAGGCACCAAAATATAAAGTTGAGTTAAGGATATCTGAAGTATAGCTACATAAAATTAATCATTGGTCAGAAGGTAGAGGACAGAATTGGTAATTAGCAGAGGGAAAGAAAGCTAGTAGTTAGAAGTGTTAAAAAAAAAGCAAGTTAGAAGGTAAAGAGGTATATAGGTAGTAAAGTTAAGGGAAAAAAGGGATAAGAGATAAAAAGAAAAGAGTGGGTAGAATATGTTTACATAGGGTAATGGCATTTTATCAAAGTTAAATGTTAAGAAAGTAAAGTTAAAAAGGAGAGTGAGGTATCTAGGCAGTGAGATAAGGGAAAAGGGTGAAGGTCCAGAGAAGGGGGCTAAGAATGTTAGTCTAGGTAAGAACGGGAGAGTAAAGAATGCAAGTAGCAGACTGTTCAGAGTAATGAACATTAGTATGCTCAGTCAGGATTAGAGCAGGGGCAAAGCCAGTGGATTAGTAGGTGGTTTTTTATCTGTTTTTTGAAAAGGTGACATGATGTTAGAGAGGTCAGTTCAGTGGGAAGTTTATTCCAGTAAGAACCGATAGTGTTTGCAAATAGGGAATCACCTGATTTGTTATGAGATTTCAAGGTAGTAACTAGTAGCTTGTTGGCTGATCTGAGTGTCTTGAGATTCTTATAAGGTGTGATGACATTATTTAGTATTGGTATATTGGAGGAATGAAGAATTTTGAAGGTGATGATTAGTTGTTGTAGGAGTATAAGGTTTGGGAGTTCAAGCCAGTTGAGCTTCTTTAAGTTAAGACAGTGGTGAGTTTGGAAAGGTGAGCCAGTGGCAAATCTGGCTATACTGTGGTAGGCAGTATTCAGTTTCTGAAGATTACCTTTAGATAAGTTGACAAAGGAGGGGAGGTTAGAGTAGAGATAAGGTGAGTTTGGGCAAGGGCTACTCGGGAAGAAGCAGTGAGATAAGGCTTTAGTCTGTATAGGGCACCAATCTTTTTATTAACAGTTTTGATAGTTAAATCAATGTGACAGTCGGTTAAGCTGGTTATCTATGGTGACCTTAGAGTTTAGTGCAGTTGTCAGGTTTGATGATAGTGCCATTACAGGATCTTATAGGAAAAGAGATAGGGTGGATTTAGAAGTAGGGGTAAATAGTAGTAGTTTGGTTTTTTTGGGATTAAGGAGGAGACAGATGTGTTGAAACCAATTTTCTGCTGCAGTAAAGACTGCTTGGATAGTGGAGTGGAGTTCTGCTGGTAGGGGCGGAGCAGATGAGAGTGGAATCATCTGCATATTGTATGCATGTGGATGTTGGTAGGGAATTGGGCAGATTGTTGATGAAGATGGAGAAAAGTAGGGGGCCTAGGATAGATCCTTGTGGGACACCAATAGTGACAGGGAGTAGAGTGGATAGATGGCTGTCCCACAGTACAGCTTGTTTTCTATTAGTCAAATATGAATTGAACCACTGTAAGGCTTGAGAATCCAGTGATAGAGATTTTAAGGTATCAAGGAGAAGTTGATGGTTGACCATATCAAATGCTTTTGAGAGGTCTAGAAATAGTGCGGATGAGAATAGGTTTTTATTTCGATTTTTATTTATGGTATCAGAGAAGGAAAGAAGGGCAGTAGTAGTGCTGTGGTAGGGTCTGAAGCCATGTTGAGAGTCTACAAGCAGGTTGTTATTTAAGAGATAGTTTAGGAGTTGATGGTGAATACAGCGTTCCATTATTTTTGATAGAGGCGATAGAAGGGCAATCGGTCTAAAATTGGATAGTTCATTAGAGTTTCCACCTTTGTGGAGTGGAATAATGTGGGAGATTTTCCAGCAGGATGGAATTTTGGATTCTGTTATGGTTCTGTTTATTAAGATGGATACTGGGTAGGCTATTTCTTTTGCAGCTAATTGAAGGTATTCAGCTGGAAGTTTGTCAGCCGAGGGTGTACAGGGTTTTAGTTTAGACAGTAGTTTTTGTATATAGGTAGTTGAGACGGTTTCAAGTTTTAGTGTATAGGTATTGTTGGGGATGGGGGTAGTTTGGAGGGAGGGGGGTGGAGTCATAGTGCTTGCAAGTGAGTTTACAGTTTGAGAGAAGAAATTGTTAAAGGTGCAGCCGTGAGGGAAGATTATAAACTCTGGGATGGGGAAGAGACTTCGGTGGTCTGGGACCTTTGCGGTTAGTCTGGCTAGGACAAGGGCATAGCCAGTGGGACTTAAGGAATTCTTTGAGGTGATTTTTGAATTGATTAAGCGAGGTCATAAGTCTTAGGTTGTTTGGGAGGGAATTCCAGAGCTTTCCGATGGAATTGGCATATAGAGAATCACCTCCAGAGTTGTTAGATTTAATGGTCAGTACCTGGACACTTTTAGATGATCTGAGGCAGGTTAGGTTGGAGTAGGGGGTCAGTATTTTGCTCAGTGAGGGGTTTTTGTCTGGTTGGTTGATTATTTTAAATGCCTCAGTGAGTTGGTTTAGTTTGAGAATATTGGGCAATTCTAACCATCCAAGTGTCTTTAGGTTAAGGCAGTGGTGGGTGCGATAAGGCATTCCTGTTATAAATCTGGCTATATGATTATAGGCTGTAGAGAGTTTATTGAGCTCTCTTGTTGAGGAATGAAAGTATCGGGGAGGCATATAGGAGGGTGGAGAGGAGATGAGTGCGAGCAATGGTTAGTTTGGTATGTGGGGTTAAAAAGTTCTTTATTCTATACATAGAGCCGAGTTTCTTGTTTACAGACTTGATGGTTAGGCTGATGTGCATATCAAATTTAAGCTTGTGGTCAGTGGTCACACCTAGTAGTTTGGTGTAGGAGACAGGCTCTATGATGGTGCCATTGGTGGAAACCACTTGGAAGATCGTGTTATTGGCATTTGGAGGTTCTTTTCCTGGGGAGGTAGATACAGAGGGGAAAAATAGTAGTAACTTGGTTTTAGTAGGATTAAGTATGAGTTTTAATTCAGAGAACCATTTTTCGACTATAGTAAAACAGTGCTGGGTTGTAGCTTGGAGTTTGGTGAGAGAGACGTCGGAGCAGATCAGGGTGGAGTCATCTGCATATTGGATGCAGGTGGCTTTGGGGATGACTGAGTGAAGATCATTTATGAAGACAGAGAAGAGAAGGGGACCAAGTATAGAGCCCTGGGGAACACCAATGGTATTGGGGAGTAGGTCAGATAGCCTGATGTTCTTCGTCTCACATTGCTGCAGTCATAACCTGTGGGTAGTCCACTGTCCTCGGTCGGCCCGAATACAAGAGTTAGGCTGGCGTCGGTCATGGTCACCCAGATCTGACGTCAGTACATAGTAGTACTTAAGCGCATGACCGACGCCATATCCCCAGTCTTTCTTGCCACGTGGTCCGAAGCAGAAGCAGCGTTTGCAAGTGCCGTTCGGCATTCTGAAATTTTCATTTATCGAGTTTCAGACCGAAGACCAAGTTGGGCTAAGTACCCCGTTGGGGAAATTTTTTTCTTTTCTTGCCTCAGTTATCCGGATGTCAGAAAAGGTTAATAATTGTATTTCTTGTGGGAAACAGATACCTCATAGGGACTATCATTCTCTTTGTATTCCTTGCTTGGGGCCTGAACACGACGTAGTCGGGTGTCGCTTTTGCGCTAGATTTAATAAGCGCACCATTAAACGAAGATTAGACTGTGCCAGGCTTGTTGTCGGTAAGCGGTGTAACTATAACATGCCGTCGGATCCTCCGACGCCTGCTACCGCTAAAAAACTTAAAGATAAATCTTTGAGGTCTAAACTGGATGAGTCGTCCGTTGCGGACCCCGGTTCTATGGAACCTCCGGTTGAACCTGTGGATCCGGCCGAGGCCTCGGCTGAATCCCAGGGGGAACCTTTACTTTTGCAGGAGTTGGCCTCTCAGGAGTTAGGCCAGGCCGAGGGTGCTTCTCAGGTATCTGTAGTTCCATCCTTACAAAAGGTAATTAGGCCTTCTACCTCAGTGGCTAAAGGCCATGCTAAAGCTAAAACTTGTCTTACTGGCCCTGGCCATAGTCCTAGCTCTTCAGCCTCTGTTCCTAAAAAACATATGTTGAAAATGGCAGAGGACTTGATTACTTTGATCAGGGGTGGAGGCAGATTTAGAGGGAATGGAGCATTCTTCAGACTACTCTGAGTCCTCAGCTGAAGATATTCAGGATTTCCCTCCCTACTCAGATTCGGATGCAGAGGATTCCTGTCCTTCTGCTTCTCCTCCAGAGGATTTTTCCTTTTCTGAAACTTTACATTCCATGAGGGAACATTTCAAGTGGGAAGGTCAGGATTTTTCAGATTCTCGAAAAAGGCTTAGGGAATTTTTGTTTTTGCCACAACATAGGCCCTTGGCTATTCCCCCTGTCTTAGATGTTGTACAGGATGTTTTTTCTGAAGCTTCCCTTAATCCTGATTCTTTACCCCCTGATCCTGTCAAGCCAGACAGATATTACAGAGTTCCAGAAGCACATAAATATTTGTACAAGAGTCCTAGAGCTGACCCGAAACTATTATTCAAGGGTCAAGGGTGTCAGGGCTTCTGTGGTTAAGAATCCAGTCCCTTTGGATAAAGATTCTAGAGCGTTGGATAGGTGGGGGAAAAAAGTGTACACCTCCTCTACGCTTGCTATGAGGGCTTTAAATTGCCAGTTTCATATGCTGAAGTATCAGAACTTTTTGTTAGGCCAATTGAAATCTAAGGTGGATGCTTTATCTGAGGGTATAGAGTGTAAGGAATTGCAGGAGCTGGTTCATGCATCAGATCAAGTTGGAAAACATTCCTTGCAGTGTGGTTTCGATGCTCTTCAGGCTTCATCCAGGGTGGCTGCTACAGGTTCAGTTATTCATAGACATGCCTGGCTTAAGGATCAAAATTTGTCAGAGCATGTTAAAGCTCGGATTTTGGATGCTCCTCTTCAATCAGAAGTTCTTTTTGGTTCTCCTGTGGAGTCAGTTTTGAAAAAGATGGAAGATAAGGCTAAGTCTATGCAGACGGTCAAGGAGTTTTTGCAGGTGCAGCCCCCTAAGTTTAGCAGGAATTGGCCTGCTAGAGGATGGTCCTACCCTTCTTCGGATTATCAGTCTAAAGGCAGGTCTAGACGTGGTAGAGGCAGGGCTCACGCTCAGGGTTCTTTCAGACCCAGGACTTGGAGTTCTCCTGCACAGTCTTCTGGTGAGGGCAGGGGTCAGCCTTTTCGTAAACAGACCCAATGACCTGTATCTTCAGCTGCCAGATCCTTCTTTTCTGGCAGCTCCTCTAGGAGGAAAGTTGGCACTTTTCAAACAAAACTGGCATTTGGTCACCCAGGACAAATGGGTGTTGGAAATAATAAATCAAGGTTACAAGTTTTATTTTCACACTTTTCCTCTTTTCAAAGGCATGCCGGATGTGCCTCCACAGCAAAGGCTGGAGGCTCAGGAACAAATTTCTTTACTTTTGCAGATGGGGGCCATCCAGGTGGTACCTCCGTCAGAAGTAGGCCTAGGGTTTTATTCCCGTCTTTTCCTAGTGCCAAAGAAAGGAAACACTTGGAGGCCAATTCTGGATTTATCCATTCTCAATACCTACCTAGACATTCCAAAGTTCAAGATGTTAACATTACAACAACTTCTACCTATGCTAGGCAAAGATCACTGGATGGTAACCCTGGATCTCAAAGAGGCCTATCTTCACATTCCTATCAGGCCCAGCTGCAGGAGATTCCTGCGATTTCGGGCTGGTACTTCTCATTATCAGTTCTCTGCATTGCCCTTTGGTTTATCTACTGCGCCCAGGGTGTTCACAAAAGTTCTGGCTCCTGTAATTGCTTTCTTCAGACAGAGGGGAATACAAATTTATCCTTATCTGGACGATTGCCTGATTCTTGCTCAAGACAAAGACAAGCTACTTCAACATCTACAGTATGTGATGGCAGTTTTAAGGTGCCTAGGGTATTCTGTGAACGAAATAAAGTCCAGTCTAGTGCCCTCTCAGGACATGTGCTTTCTGGGTGTGAGACTGAATACAGCTTCTCAGATGGCATTTCTGACCCCGGACAAACAAAGAACTCTTCATCTATACTTCCAGCAGTTATCAGTACTGTCCAGGCTGACTGCAAGGACAGTCCTTCAAGCCTTGGGGTTCATGGCATCTTGCATTCTAGTACTTCCCAATGCCAAACTGCATATGAGGAAGCTACAATGGTATCTCAAAAGTGTATGGACTCAACACTGCCACGATTTGGACACTGTCATTCCGATAATACCTTGCATCCAGAAGGAATTCTTGTGGTGGGCTCAGGAATGTCACCTAAACAAGGGACTCTCTGTGACCCGACAAGAGGCGAGTCAGATCATAACGACGGATGCCTCGGACTTGGCTTGGGGAGCACACTTCAATGGGAAATGGATTCAAGACACGTGGCCTCCCAGACTACTACATTTGCATATCATCATGAAGGAGATGTTAGCAGTCCAATTTGCCCTGATGGCCTTCAAGGACCTACTTCAGCCAGGACAGGTGTTGATTCGAACAGACAACACAACAGTCATGTGGTACATCAACAAGCAGGGGGGAACCCATTCTTACCCTCTTTGCAGACAAGCAATGATATTGTGGGAGACTGCTCTGAGTTTGCACATCAATCTTCAAGCACGGTTTCTGCCAGGAGCACAGAACTCCCTAGCAGATGTATTGAGCAGACAAATTGTGGATCCCCACGAATGGAAATTGGATCCTCAGGTATTCCAACAGTTGACAGTGGCTTGGGGAACTCCAGACATAGATCTGTTCACTTCTCCACTAAATTTCCAACTGCCAAAATTTTGCACAAAGATGTTTCACCCAAAAGCTTGGAAAGTGGATGCTCTATCTTTCAGTTGGAACAACCTTCACGTCTATGCTTTCCCTCCTCTGCCTCTCCTTCCCAAGGTACTCTTGAAAGTCAGGCGGGACAAGCCTTGCATGATTCTAATAGCACCAGATTGGCCACGTCAGCACTGGTATCCTCTGCTGAGGAGTTTAATTCAGGAGCCTCCTTGGCCTTTGCCACAGATTCCTCACTTGTTGTCCCAGTCAAGCAATCATTTTCTCAATGTCAGGGTGCAGTCCCTGCATCTAACAGCTTGGCGTATTCTGTTTTAGAGCCTGTGGGGTCTCAGCTTCCTCAACAGGTTTTAGATGTCATTTTGGAAGCCAGGCGGCCTAGTACTAGAAAAGTTTATGCTGATAAATGGAGGAGATTTTTTCTTTGGAGCACAACAAAGGGCTTTGATGTCTCAGTACCTAATTTGAGTTTTACACTACAGTACCTTACTGAATTACTAGACAAGGGTTTGTCATTTTCCTCTGTTAAGGTTCATGCTGCAGCCATTTCTTCTCACTATGATTGTGACCCTCCTTTATTTTCTCACCCTTTGTTTAAGCAATTTCTTAGAGGGGCAAAAAATATAAGACCCCCACGTAGAGCTCCTACTCCTTCCTGGGATCTCAATTTTGTGTTGGAGAAGCTTACTTTACCTCCTTTTGAACCTGCAGCTACGTCTGAGTTGAAGTTTTTGTCTTGGAAGACTGCTTTTTTGTTGGCCATTACTTCTGCTAGAGGGTATCTGAATTGCAGGCACTCATGGCAGTTGAACCCTTTCTGATATTCCATAAGGATAGGGTGTCTTTGCGTACTAACCCTACTTTTATGCCTAAAGTGATTTCTAATGTGGCCTTGAACCAGTCTATTCATTTGCCTACTTTTTATGCTGATCCCCAAAATAAGGGGGAAAAAGTCTTGCATTCTTTGGACATTCACAGGCAGCTACGCTATTATTTGAGCAGAACTAAAGAGTTCAGGCAGACTCAACAGTTATTTATTTCTTTTGCTTTGGGTTCACAAGGGAAAGCTGTTTCAAAGCAAACTATTTCTAAGTGGATTGGTCATTGTATTGCTTTTTGTTATTCTCATCATGGGAAGAATGTTCCTGCTGGGATCAGACCTCATTCCACCAGGGCTACTGCCACATCCACTGCCTTTTTGAGGGGGGTAGCTACTAAGGATATTTTGGAGGCAGCTACTTGGAGTTCAGTACACACTTTTACTAAGCATTACCATCTCCCTCTTTATTCCAAGTCTAGGGCTGGGTTTGCCACTGCAGTTTTACAGGGCATGTTAGCAGCTCCTAATGCTTTTTAGTTTGCCAGCCTCCCTTTCCTTTGCTTTGGGATTCTACCCACAGGTTATGACTGCAGCAATGTGAGACAAAGAACATAGTACAGTTTTGTACCTACCATAAATGTAGATGTTCGAGGATCCACATTGCTGCAGTCATTCCTCCCTCCTTCCCCTCTATAGTTTGGGGTTGCTGCCTTTCCTTTGGGATAATTATTATTTTCTCACTGGTGGTTGTTGGGTATTTACTATTTTGGCTCTGGCCTTTCCTTTTTTAGGCCTTCTGACATCTGGGGCAAGAAAGACTGGGGATATGGCGTCGGTCATGCGCTTAAGTACTACTACGTACTGACGTCAGATCTGGGCGACCATGACCGACGCCAGCCTAACTCTTTGGTATTCGGGCCGACCGAGGACAGTGGACTACCCACAGGTTATGACTGCAGCAATGTGGATCCTCGAACATCTACATTTATGGTAGGTACAAAACTGTACTTTTTGCCACTGGACAGCTTGTTGTCTACCAGAGAGGTAAGCATTAAACCAACTTATAGCTAGGTTGTTAAAATGTAGGGTTTCCAGGGTGTTTATATATATATAAAATCCTTTTAGTGTGTGGTTTGAATTACGGTGTGTTCTAATTCTTTTCATTGATAAAAATAATAATAATAGTTGTAGCTTGTTGTCCACTCTGTCATAATGTCTAAAGATAAAAAGGAAACAAAGCCATCTGGTTTTAAAAAATGTCAGAAGTGCTCCCAGAAAATGTCCTTGACCGATGGTCATAGTCTCTGCGTGTACTGTCTCGGAGCCATTCACTTACAAGAAACATGTACCTTCTGTTGTTCCTTTAGCTCTAGAGTTTTAGTAGAGAGGAAAAACAAACTTATTGTAAGAGGGCTTCTGCAGTCTCCTTTCTCTGAAAGCTTAGAAAGTCAGAGCACCTCTAGTAAGACTAAGTCTCTATCTACCAAAATTGACAAATCTACCAAGAGATCTTATTCATCTTCTTCTGGCCATTTGGAACTGCCAGAAAAGACAGCAGAAACTACTCAATCAGATCCAAAACCTACTGGATCAGACAGACCAAGCTCCTCTGCACCACAGATTTCAGAGCCGAGAGAGACTCAGGTTTCGAGCCGGTCCCAGAACTGTTACCGAGCTCCCATTTTACAGAGATCTCTCTCACCAACCCCTTCTTCTAGGTCCTCCAGGAGCCTATCGGATGATGATGTGGATAGGGTGGTGCGCAGACTGCTGAAGTCGCAGGCGCTGTCAAAACTTTTCTTGGTGCCAACCCAGTTGGTTTCGGAGCCAATAAAGACCTTTTTGTCCACGTCTCTTCCTCCTCTGTGCCAAGCTGGAACATCGGAGCCAGAATGCCTGGTATCCATTGTAGTAGAATCTTCAGTGCCGAGACCCAGTCTGGAGATTTTGGAACCGTTGTCTGCTCCCACATCCTTGGTGCCATCAGCGATGTCTTGGAGCCGGAGCTCTCTGGTCGGGTCCGGAGGGGATGCTTGGACCAGAGTCTCTTCGGTTCTGAGCTTGCCTCTCAGGGCTTCTGTACAGGTGAGTTTGGCTCCTACATTGGGTTCAGAGCTGGCCCCCTTGGCGCCGCTTCTTTGGAACTGGAGGTGTCCTCGGAGCCAGGGGGAATGGATTTTGAGCTGATGAGGAGTGTGCTACCCCCCCCCCACAGCTTTACACAAAGGTACTGAGATTATTCCCCCTAAAGCACTGGCTTCTGTCTCGACACCACTCCAACCACAGGACAGCAGAGATTCCAGGCCTCAGGGTGCCCCATTGGGTGAACAACAGTCTCCCGAGACCTCTCCAGAATACCCTTCTGAGGAGGTTCCCTGGAAGAGACTTTGCAAGAGGAAGCACCCGCACTCACTATATGAGTCAGTCACCTCAGACACTGACCTCGAGGAGTCAGGAGGTCTCCACAGTCACCTTCTGAGGATATCTCCTTTGCGGATTTCCTAGAAATCCTTAAACAGAGAGGTGGCTGGAAACCTGTCAACCCTTCTGATGAGGAGTCTGTGTACCTGAAGGCCTTTAGATCGCAACCTTCAGCCACCTGGCTGTCTCCGCCTTTAGAAGAACTCATGGAAGTAGTTAGTCAAAAGGTGTGGGAGTCACCAGATGCAATGGAACCGGTCCCTTGGAGACCAAATAAATTTATTACAACCCCAACAGACAAAGAATTTCTTACAAAAGGCATCCCTGTAGATGCTATGGTGGTGGCAACAGCCACTAAGAAGGAACTTTCTGAAACGTCCTCATCTGTCCATCCACCAAACAAGGAGTCTCGAATGATGGACAGATATGGGAAGCATTTTTTTTTGTCAGCGACTTTTGTCCTTAGATAGGTGAACTGTCTAACGCACTTCACTAGACTTAAAAGAGATCTCCTGAAAGAGTTAGGCGATACTCTTCAAGGTAAATTAGCTGCAGGGTCTCAGATAAGTTATCCTCTCAGCTATTCACCTTAAACCCCACAGTGGACTTCTCCATGAGACTGATTTATTATGCAGTGGATGGAGCGGGTAGGGCAGCAGGTTCAGGGGTTTTCTTAAGGAGATACTACTGGATGTGCTTGTATAATTTTTCTGAACCTTTCAATTCTCCCTTTGTCAGCACCCCTTTTGATGGTTCCTCACTCTTTAGACCAAAAGTCAAAGACACAGTCACCAGATGCGAGCAGGAAGGAAAAACTCTCTCTGCCGTTGGAGTATGTTTTTCCATACCTTCCAAACCCTATCCTAAGGGTCAGAAGGGTGGTAAAATGTGGTTCAAAAAATCCCAGGGAGTTTTTCAAAATGCACGAGGGCAGAGGGGGAAGTAGTAATGTTAGACATTGTCCACACAGCAGAGGAGGTCCACAAAATCAGGGTGACAGTGATTCCTTTCGCGGCCGACCCTTCCAGCGCTCCTGAAAGGAGGCCCACCTGCCCTCCTCTGGAGGCAGTTGGGGGGCATTTATCTTTGTACATGGAAGCCTGGCTAGAGATTACAAAAGACAAATGGGTACAAAGTATAATATCCAGAGATTATCCCATTCCCTTTCGCCTTCCCGTTCCACACATCAGAAAAATCCCAGACGTTCTACCCAGTGAAAAGGTACAAGCAACTATAGAGATTCAAAAGTTGCTGGACAAAAGAGTCCTCACAGACCAAATAGGATTCAGAACTTACTCAAGATTCTTTTTAGTGCCAAAAAGAACAGGGGACTAGAGACCCATCGTGGATCTCAGCAAACTAAACGAGTCCGTAAAGAAGTCAAAGTTCCGAATGGTGACACTGCAGTCTATTCTTCCCTTTTTATGGAAAGACAATTGGATATACTTGATAGACCTCCAGGAAATATAGCTGGACAGGCCATCAAGGAGTCATTTGTACTTCAGGTTGGGAGCCAGTCATTACCAATTCTGAGCTCTGCCCTTTGGTCTCACTACAGACACCAGAGTGTTCACCAAATGCATGGCATTAGTCACGGATCACTTGAGACGACTGGGATTCCAAGTTTTTCTGTACCTAGATGACTGGCTCCTGACTGCCACCACCAGGCAAGAGAAGCCACATTACAACTTTGTTCTCACTTGGGAATAACAATAAATTCAAAACAAATTTGCCTTGTTGCCATGTCAGCATAGAGCAGATCTTGACACCGTCTCCATGATGGCAAAGCTACCTGCAGAGAGAGTGTCTCTACGCAGACAACAGATTTACAGTCTTCTGCCAAAAACCAAAGTGAAAGGGAAAACAGTCTTAAAAGTTCTAGGAACCATAGCAGCAAAGATAACCCTAGTTCTCCTAGCCCGGATGCACATGAGAATTCTGCAGTGGCTCCTTTTTTCTCAATGGTCATTTCAAGAACTTCCCATGTCTCACCAGATCAGAATCACAGAGTCATGCAAGATGGATCTACGATGGTTGCTCCTTTCTAGTCAAGTGACATTAGGTCACCCTTTTACCCTACAACAACCTGTGGCGACAGTAACCACAGATGCCTCCCAGATAGGGTGGGGAAGGCATTATCTGGGGAGGGCGGTCCAAGGCACATGACAGGAGCACGAAGCCCATTTGCACATCAAATGTGCTAGGGATGAGAGCAGTGCTCTTGGTGTTCCAAGCACTTCAGTACTCTCTTCCATTAGGAACAATTGCAATTCAGACAGACAACATGTCGGTGGTCTGATACATAAACAAGCAAGGAGGAACCAAATCCTATCCCCTTTGCTTTGTGGCACTCAGAGTATGCCAATGGGCTACATCTTCCAAATGTTTTCTAGTAGCAACACACATTCCAGGCAAATCCAACATGATAGCAGACAGACTCAGCAGGGCAATACTCATGCCTCACGAGTGGTCCCTAAAACAAGAGATAGTGGAGATAATTTTCCAAAAATGGTGCCAGCCTTTCTGCAATCTCTTCACAACATCCATGAGTAATGCCAAATACAGCAGCTATTTTGGCCTCGGGGGGAGTCACCAATGGGTGCACTTGTAGACTATTGGCCCCCAGGACTTCTTTATGCATTTCCCCCCTTTCCTCTAATACCCGAAGTCATACAGAAAGTCATGTCATTGGGAAGCAGGCTAATTCTCATTGTCCCATACTGGCCTCATCAGATTTGGTTTCCCTTCCTCTGGCCTCATCTTTAGGAGGAACCGTGGGTTCTGGACCCAGTTCCAGAGCTTCTGACTTATATGTCCGGAACACCCCACCCCTCCCTCCAAACCCTCAAATTGACAGCATGGCTGCTCCAGTTCCAAGTTTAGTCAGGCTTCATAATTTCACACCGGCAGTGAAACATATCTTAGTATCTTCACACAAGGCTTCAACCAGGAACTTATATTCCAGTAAATGGAGGAGATTCTCATACTGGGCCACAACAAAAGACATTGATCTACTCTCTGCCCCAATCAGTTCTATTCCTGAATTCCTGGCAGAGCTCTTTCAACAAGGTTCCATTGTAGATACTATTAACGTCCAATTAGCTGCAATTTCTAGTTTTCATATGGGTGACTGGACTCCTAACTTGATGTCAACACAGATTGTGCAAAGCATTCCTAAAAGGTATTTGCTTATTAAGACCTCCCATTAAAGAGCCCCTATCACCGTGGGATTTGAATTTTGTTCTATCATATCTAACTTTACCTCCCTTTGAGCCATAATCAACATGTGATCTCTAATTTCTGTCGCGGAAAACAATTTTATTAGTGACCATTATTTCTGCAAGGAGAGTCTCTGAATTGCAAGCTCTATCAATCAAACCTCCTTACATGATCTTCCATAAGGATAGAGTATCTCTTCGAACTAACCCATCCTTTTTACCTGATGTTCTCAAACTAATCTAAACCAAACTATTGAGCTGCCAGTGTTTTTCCCCAATCATGGCAACAAGGCAGAATACAAGCTACACCAATTAGATGTGCACAGACAACTCCACTTCTATTTACATAGAACCAAGGATTTTAGGAAATCTGATCAATTGTTTATTTCCTTTTCAGAAACAAAACTAAGGTCACACTCTCATACTGGCTTTCAAGTTGCATCACCTTTATCTATAATACTAATAACAGAGAGCTACCATTCAAGGTCAAGAGACACTCTACAAGGGCCATACCAACAGCATCTGCCTGTCTAGCTAGACTATCAGTGGACAGTATTTGTGCAGCTGCTACATGGTTACGGCCCCATACTTTATCACTCATTACAAAGTGGATTTGGCCTCCTGGGACAGGGCCTCCTTTGGTTCCACTGTACTGAAAAGTGTACTCCCATGAGCCAAACAGGAAATGTGGTGCTAGGGACACTGTCCCAACCAGTAAAAATGAAGGCGAGATAGGACAACATAACATAATGAAGTTATGTACTTACCATAATGTTCCATGTTTGTTGTCCATCTTGCCCTTCATTCTGTATGATCCTCCCACCTTCCCCCAGCCAAGGCTTATGAAGGACTTAGAGGTTTTTTTTTCCTTAGGCAAGGAGCTTCTCTGACTTTCTTTGTTATATCTATATTCTACAATATGGTACATGTAAACACATTATTATGGTTAGCAGCAAACAAGATTTGGGGAATTGCACCACTGTATGATGGGATAGATGTTCTTCGTGTTTCACTGTTGCAGTCATTACATTTGGGTAATCTGCTGGCAGGTTGCCCTCAGTCGGCCTGATTAACAAAGTCTTGGGCCCTGCGTCGGTTGCTGTCCCTTCTTCCATGACGTTAGGTCATCAGGGGTACAAGACATGCAGCCGATGTCATTACCTCAGTCTTTCTTGCCGTGCGGTGCCTGAAGCAGAAGCAGTTCGCAAGTGCCGGTCGGCCGACTCCTGAAATTTTCTTTTTCGAGTTTCAGAACCGAAGTCTTCAACTTAAAGCTAAGTACCCTGTTGGGGAAACTTTTTCTTGCTCCTTACCGATGTCAGTAAAAGTTAATAATTGCATTATTTGTGGAAAGCAAATACCTCATAAAGATTTTCATCTGTACTGTAGTCCTTGCCTAGGCCTTGACCACGATGTACCTTGCTGTCGGTTTTGTGCTTTATTTAATCAGCGCACTATCCGTCGTCGGTACATTTTTGCCTCTAAATATTTCGGTTCTCAGTTTAATTATCCAGAAATGACGTCGGTTAGCCATCGAACTACCGGAATTTTGAAAAAAACACAAAGATAAAGACAGAGATAGGCCATTGAGGTCCAAAACTGCTGATGACGCTTCTCCTAAGCCTGTCGCCAGTTCGCCGGTACTCAGTGAGGTGCTTTCGCAGTCCCTGATACCCACTTCGTCTGACTCACAGGAATCTACTGATACCCATTCGGAGTCTGGTACGCTGCGAGACACTTCAACTATGGAACCCGCGAATGTCTCTACCTTGGATGGGTCTGGAGCCGCTGTGCAGGCACCGGCTTCTGAGGGTGTATTCAGGCCTACAGACTTGCGTATCAAACCAACTCCACCTTCAATACTAAGGCCTAAATCTCGATCTATGTCGAAAAAAACGATGCCCAGGCCACAGGTTCAGGCCCCTATGCCTAAAAAACAAATGACCAAAATGGCTGAAGATTTAATTACTCTAATCAGGGGTAGTCAGCCCCCCCCCCCCCTTCTAAGAGGCCTAGGCCTGAGCTTGACTATGAATCTTCTGATCAGGATTCTGTTTCTTCTGACTTCTAATGACCTGGATTTGTCCATACCTACTTATGAGGATTCTGATGCAGAGGATTCCATTCCCTCTGCTTCCCCATGAGGATTTCTCTTTTGGTGAAACTTTACATACCTTAAGGGAGCATTTCCACTGGGAAAGTCAGGAATTCTCTGATTAAAAAAAGAGGCTTAGGGTTTTTCTTCTTTTACCTCAGCATAGGCCTTTGGCTATACCTCCTGTACTAGACATTATTGATGATGTGTTTTCGGAATCCAGTATGGCCCCTGATTCCCTGCCTCCAGCTCCTTGTAAACCTAACAGATACTACAGGGTTCCTGAGTCCCACAAGTTCCTTTTCAAAAATCATGTTGCAGATCCTGAAACCATTTCTCAAGGGCCTAAGGGCATTAAAGCTTTTACTGCTAAAAATCCTACCCCTTCTGATAGAAGGGCACTGGATAGATGGGGTAAAAAGGCTTATAGTTCTGCAGCCTTGGCTATCAGGGCTTTAAACTGCCAATTTCATATGTTAAAATATCAACAGCATATTATTGGACTGCTTAAACAAAAAATGATGTTGATTTCTGACTGTGTGGAAAATAAAGAATTACAGGATTTATTGCATTCTGCTGAACAAGTTGCAAAATATACTTTGTAATGTGGTTTTGATTCTTTAGAGGCCTCTTGCAGGGCTGCTGTTACTGTGTCTGTGCCTAGAAGGCATGCTTGGCTTAAGGAGCAATCTCTGCCTGATCATGTTAAAGCAAAATTGTTGGATGCTCCTTTACATCAGGACAGCCTGTTTGGCAATAAGGCTGAAGAAGTTCTTAAAAAGATGGAAGATAAAGCTAAATCTATGCAAACTGTAAAAGATTTCTTACAAGTGCAACCTCCAAGATTTACTAGGCACTGGCCTACCAAGAATTGGTGCTTTCCAGCTCATTCCAGATCCTCTCAAGCCAAATCCAGACACACCAAAAGCACCAGGTTTCATCCCCCCCCATGGTAAACAGTCTGAATTACTTTCCTTTAAAATTACCAAGCACTTACCTTTTAGCCACCACTTTGGGGGGAAAGATTGCTTTTCTTGCATAAAACTGGGAACTCATAACCCAAGACAAATGGGTTTTAAATATAGTGTCCCAGGGATCCAGATTTCATTTCCACACGTTGCCAACACCAAACGGGTGGCCAGACCTGCCCCCAAATCAGTGGGCAGAGGCTCAGAAGCAAGTACTTTCCCACTTAAACATGGGGGCTATTCAACCAGTACCAGAAGAGGAAAAGGGACAAGGCTTCTATTCCAGGCTTTTCCTGGTACCCAGAAAAGGCAAATCATGGTGTCCAATTCTGGACCTGTCTACTCTAAACACCTTTCTGGACATTCCAAAATTCAAGATGCTGACTTTTCACCAGTTACTTCCTATGCTAGGCAAAGATGCCTGGTTGGCAACTCTAGATTTAAAAGAAGCTTACCGGCATGTCCCAATCAGGGAATCTTGCAGAAGATACCTCAGCTTCAAAGCAGTCTACTTGCATTATC
Source organism: Protopterus annectens (assembly GCF_019279795.1). Classification (NCBI taxonomy): domain Eukaryota; kingdom Metazoa; phylum Chordata; order Ceratodontiformes; family Protopteridae; genus Protopterus; species Protopterus annectens. The sequence goes on from NC_056729.1 coordinate 1,505,167,812, forward strand.
AGTTCTCTGCACTGACCTTTAGCTTGTCTACTGCGCCCAAGGTATTCAGAAAGTGCCTGGCTCCAGTAATTGCATTTTGCAGGCAAGGGAATATTCAAATATATCCATACCTGGATGATTGTCTAATTCATGCAGAAATCCAAGCCATACTTCTAAATCATCTGGCGTTTGTAAAAAGGGTTCTAACTTGTCTAGGGTACACCATAAACAAAATGAAATCACAACTGGTACCCTCTCAACATATTACATTCGTGGGTGCAAGCTTGAATACAACTGCCCAGAGGGCTTTCCTCACCCCAGAAAAGCAAATTCATTTGGTAACTTACATCAAACAAGTGGCCACAAAAGCCCTGCTATCTACAAGACAAATACTGCAAGCCTTGGGGTTCATGGCCTCCTGCATTCTTCTAGTTCCATATGCAAGACTGCATATGAGGAAACTTCAGTGGTACTTAAAAAGTCTATGGAGTCAACATTGTCACTGCCTGGAAACTGATTCCTATCATATCTTGCCTACGCCTGGAGATCCTATGGTGGGCAGAGGCCTGTCACCAAAACAAGGGACTGCCATTCACGCTACCCCCTACCACTCAAACCCTAACTACAGACGCATCAGACTATGCATGGGGGGCTCACCAGGCAGGGAAGTGCATTCAGGGCCTACATATCAATCAAAAAGAAATGTTAGCTGTACAGAATGCTCTGACAGCCTTCAAGGACTACATTCATCCAGGACAACTCATGGTAAAGACGGACAACACTACTGTTGCATGGTACATAAACAAGCAGGGGGGCACACATTCTTACCCCCTCTGCAGACTAGCCATGGCATTGTGGAACATGGCCTTGAGCTACCAAGTGCACCTACAAGCTCAATTCCTGCCAGGAAAATTAAATACACTGGCGGACGGACTAAGCAGAAATCTCATGAACCCACATGAGTGGAGGCTGTAACCATGGATTTTCAACATGTTGACAAGCAAATGGGGGAGCCCAGACATAGATCTATTTGCCTCCCCCTGAAACTACAAGTTGGACAAATTTTGCACAAGGACTCCCCACAAAAAAGCCTGGAAAGTGGATGCTCTGTCCTTCAGCTGGAAAAACCTATCAGTCTACGCCTTTCCCCCTCTGTCTCTACTCAGCAAAGTTCTGTTAAAAGTCAAACAGGATAAACCAAGAATGATTTTGATTGCTACAGACTGGCCACGCCAACATTGGTACCCGCTCCTGCGCAGTGTATCACAAATATCTCCATGGCACCTGCCCAGACACCTTCCTTATTGTCTCAGCAGGAGAACCAGACTCTGCACCCTCAGCTCCCAACATTGAACCTTGCAGCTTGGCTAATCGCTTAAATTCACCCTTAGCATCCCTCAGCAAACCTGTGATGGATGTCATCTTGGAGATGAAAAGACCTAGTACTAGAAAATCTTATCCTTACAAATGGAAAAGATTCTGTGCTTGGAATCAGTCTCAAGGAATGAGCACAGCAGCACCCAATTTACCTCAGATTTTACAATATTTAACTGAGATGCTTCACAAGGGCCTGTCTTTTTCCTCCATTAAAATCCACGCCTCAGCCATTTCAGCTCATTATAACACAGAACCTCCCCTCTTCTCTCATCCTCTGCTCAAGCAGTACCTCAGAGGGGCCAAAAACTTGAGACCACTCAGGAGAGCTCCAACCCCTGCCTGGGACCTTAACTTTGTATTGGAAAAACTCACTCTACCTCCTTTCAAGCCAGCTGCTACTGCAGACTTAAAATTTCTTTCCTGGAAAACAGCATTCCTTTTAGCAATCACTTCAGCTAGAAGGATATCTGAATTACAGGCCCTTATGGCAGTAGAGCCTTTCATCATCTTTCATGTGGACAGGGTGTCACTCAGGACCTATCCATCCTTCATGCCCAAGGTGGTATCCAGTGTGGCTCTTAATCAGTCAGTTCATTTACCAACTTTCTTTCCCAATCCACAGAACAAAGGGGAACAGATTCTGCATTCATTGGATGTGCACAGACAACTTAGATTCTAGTCGGACAGGACTAAAACTCGAAGAAAATCTGAACAACTGCTGGTAGCATCTGCTGCAGAGGCAGAGGGAAAGGCTATTTCAAAACAAACCATTTCTAAATGGATAAGCCATTGCATTCATTTCTGCTGTAAGCACCATGGAAAACCTATCCCCCAGGGGATCAGATCTCATTCCACCAGGGCTGCATCTACTTCTGCAGCCTTTCTCAGAGGTATTCCTACCAGGGATATTCTAGAAGCTGCTACGTGGAGTTCAGTTCATACTTTCACCCAGCATTATCATTTACCAATTTTCTCTAAATCCAGAGCTGGCTTTGCCACTGCTGTCTTGCAGGGCCTTATAGCTGGTCCTAATACTGTATAAATCCATCCTCCCAACCATAGCTTTGGGAATCTACCCAAATGCAATGACTGCAACAGTGAAACATGAAGAACATAGTACACTTACCATAAATGTAGATGTTTGAGTGTATTCACTGTTGCAGTCCTGGTTACCCTCCCTCCAGTCCCCTGTTTTTCTCTGACTATACCTCTACTTCCTGTTACTATGCTTAAAAGCCTTTTTGGTGTATTTGCTTTTGGCTGGAGGTATATTTTTGTGTTTTAAATTCTATTTTGCTCCCCATTCGGGGGGCACCTGACATCTGGGGCAAGAAAAACGGAGGTAATGACATCGGCTGCATGTTTTATACCACTGACGACCTGACGTCATGGAAGAAGGGACAGCAACTGATGCAGGACCCAAGACTTTGTTAATCAGGCTGACTGAGGGCAACCTGCCAGCAGATTACCCAAATGTAATGACTGCAACAGTGAATATACTCGAGCATCTACATTTATGGTAAGTGTACACAGCTGTACTTTATTCAGCCACAAGCCAAGTGAAAGACTTTGAGCTTTAGTATTTGGCTGAGTTGGAGCCAAGGATTGGCTCCGAACCCAACCAGTAAAAATGAAGGGCTAGATGGACAACAAACATGGAACGTTATGGTAAGTATATAACTTCTTTTTTTTTATGACTAAGTGGGAGGAAACATACAGTGTTTGGGGCATGTAAACTGAAAAAGAGGTGATACCACTTACCAATGGGGAGTTAGGAACCGGAGGAAGCCATCCTACAGGAAGTTGGGTTGAGCTACCAAATGTCATGCTTGTTGGGACCATCAGGGCCGAACCAGAATGGCTAAAGTGTGAATTGAGCTTAAAGAATGCTAAGTAAACACAATGCAGTGGGTAAATGACCATTCCTAAAGGGAGTGCTCATGATTTATTTGCATTTCAGTTCAACAAGGTCAGCCTTACTCTATCAGTTAATAAGTTGAAAAGTGTCCGGCTAGCGAAGCGGGACTAGTTAGAAAGGATAGTTGGGATATAAAAAAACAAAAGACGTAAAACCAAAGAAAAACCCCAAATCTAGGGAACCCCTTTTTTGAAGGCCAGTCAGTGTCTGAAAAGATCACGAAGGGGCTTTTGAGTTTTTTATTTATATGTAAAAAACCCATTGGAGCTCGCTAGGAGTGTTGGAAGTAGGGCTAGGGTATCCCATCATGTAACTAGATTGGTCTTCATGGATGCGTTTAGCATCAAACATGAGAATGGAATAGTTCCACAATAGTTTAAAATAGTGTAACTATTAAGCCCCACTTATTACCAGAATAAGTTTAGACCAAAAATTATGAGTACGCATACCTGCTACAGGCAAAAAAAAAAAAAAAAAATCAATAAAAAACACAAAACACCAGTCAAGTAAATTGGGGATGGTGAATTGTGTGGATACATGAAAAAGCTACTTCAAGCCAATAAAAAGTACCTCAAGCCAATAAAAATTCCGATTGGGTGACCCAATAATAATTAGTCTATCGGTATTCTGGGAAAATCAGAGAATCGGATGAGATAACCACATGTTGAGGGAGAAGGTTATGCAGTGACCAGTGGAATAGCCGTGCGATAATTGCCATGGAAAAAATATATATACCATGAATAATCTATACCATGACAAAATAAGTACCGAGCCAAAGTATATATGGGGCCAATAAAAATGTATGGAATAGGGGCAAAATGTGTCCACAGCAGGCAGGGGTTGCCTAATGGGGAGTAGAAAAAATCCCGAGGGGTTTTAGTTAACTGTAACCAATGCCGGAGTTGGATAGTTAAGTGATATGTATTGGTGCAGCCATTAAGAATAAGAATAAAACTTATTGTTTCGTATGTTCCTGTGGTTGTTTAAATATCTTCGCAAGTCCCATTTAGGGATGCCTGGTTGGGAGACTGGCCCATCTGCAAAGATAGATCCAGACCCATATATTGGGGAAGGGGGCCATAGATAATGAGCTGAAACTGAGGCTAGGGCTCAGGTAACCAATCAACAATTGTCCCGTTCAATCTCGTGTTCATCGCCAAAATATATACCATCTGGTTGAAAATAATAATAAAATTAAGGCCATAAAAATAAAAAATATAAAGTATACATTTATTTATTTATTTTATTTATTTTACATTTGTTGACCAGGATAGTCCGACTGGATATATGTCCATTTTCAGCAGAGGCCTGGGGAGAAAAGTTCCAAGATAATAATACACATTGAACATTTAGTAAATGCTAGTTTCAAGCAGATTATAGTCATAAGCAATACCAGCATTTAGCACATATACTACTAACTTATTATACAACACTTTACAAAACATAACATTATTTTCAAAGATTTATATATATGTGTATATATATATATATATATATATATATATATATATTTATATTTATGGGTCCCCTTGACTTGATCGACATGCCAAAACACCGACGCTCAGAAGACCGACTTGAGAAGACCGACGACAGAGATGATCGACAAGGTGAAATCCTGACAGCCGAAACACCGACATGGGCAACGTGTGAGCGCGAGTTGGTAAGTGTGCGATAGTGAGGGATTTAGCATTAGGGAGCGGACAGGTAAGTGTGAGATAGTGAGGGATTTAGGGTTAGGATGCGGGAAAGGTGACTGTGTGGTAGTGTCGGACTTAGGGTGCGGGTAAGGTAAGTGTGCGATAGTGACGGAGTTTAGGTTTAAGGGCGGGTTAAGTGAGTTAGGGTGCGGGTAGGGTAAGTGTGCGATAGTGACGGACTTTAGGTTTAGTGGCGGGTTAAGTGAGTTAGGGTTAGGGTGCGGGTAGGGTAAGTGTGCGATAGTGACGGACTGCAGGTTTAGTGGCAGGTTAAGTGAGTTAGGGTTAGGGTGCGGGTAGGGTAAGTGTGCGGTAGTGTCGGACCTTAGGGTTAGGGTTTGGGTTACAGTTAGTGCATGTATAGTTGTGTGTAATGTCTAGTTTATGTTTTGTGTGTCGGTGTTTTGGGTGTCGGTGTTATGGTGTTCGGTTTTGTGAGTTGTCGGTTTTGTGCGTTTTCGGTCTTTTGGTGTCGGTGTTTTTGGTGTCGGGTTTGTGGCGTGTCAGTGTTGTGATAGGGATCCATATATATATATATATATATATATATGGGTCCCCTTTACTTTACTGAAACGACACTTCACCGACACGCGGAAGACCGAGACGAAATGACCGACAGGTAAGTTGACCGAAAAGGTGATTTGCCGACAGCCGAAAGACCGACAAGGGTAACGTGTGAGCACAACTCGGTAAGTGTGCGATAGTGACGGAGTTAGGAGCGGTCAGGTAAGTGTGCGATATTGTGGGATTTTGGGTTAGGGTGTGGGAAAGGCGAGTGTGTGGTAGTGTCGGAGTTAGGGTTCGGGTAAGGTAAGTGTGTGATAGTGACGGACTGTAGTTTAGGGACGGGTCAAGTGAGTTAGGTTTAGATTGCGGGTAGGGTGAGTGTGCGATAGTGACGGGCTTTATGTTTTAGGGTGGGTTAAGTGAGTTAGGGTTAGGGTGCAGGTAGGTTAAGTGTGCGATAGTGACAGTCTTTAGGTGTAGGGGTGGGTTAAGTGAGTTAGGTTAGGTGCGGTAGGGTAACTGTGCGGTAGTGTCGGACCTTAGGGTTAGGGTTTGGCTTAGGGTTAGTGGATATGTCATTGTGTGTGATGTGTGGTTTACGTTGTTAGTGTCAGTGTAATTGTGTTCGGTTTTGTGAGTTGTCGGTGTTGTGTGGTTTTGGTAATTTGGGGTCGGTGTTTTGTGTGTCGGTGAAGTGTCGTGTCGGTAATGTAAAGTAGACCCATATATATATATATATATATATATATATATATATATATATATATATATAAAACATTACATTCAGGCTTCCTGAACTGGAGTGGTAGAAAAAAGTTAGAAGTAGTTGAAGGTAAGGCACCTAAGAAATAGAGAAATCACTAGTCGGGGTTAGTGCAAGGACATAACTAATGAGTTTTGAAGTATTTCTTGAGTTTGTTTTTGAATTGAGTTAGTGAGGGTTCTAGGGTGAAGTCAGCTGGGAATCTGTTCCATATTTTTCCAACCGAGTTGGCAAACAGAGAGTCCCCAGCTGAGTAGTTGGATTTGTATGTTTGAACTAGGAGTCTAGTGGAAGATCGCAGTGCCCGGGTGCTGGTGTAGGGGCTGTTAATATTTTTTAGTGCAGGCGTATTTTCTTGCTGGTAAATGACTTTATGTGCCACTATTAGCTGGTTGAACTGCAGTAGACTTGGCAGTTCAAGCCATCCTAGGTGTGAAGACTGGTAGAGAAGGGTGAAGGCTGCCAGCCTAGCCAGATAGAATTGTGCAGATAATTCTGTCACTTGTAAATATGAATATAAACTACAGGCTTGTTGTCTTAAATGTAAAGAAATACTGTTCATGTGGCAACATTGCCATCTGCTGTAAAGAAAGCTAAGTCAAGCATTTCACATCTGTTCTTTGAAATTAAAATTATGTCTTGTATGTCCTTTGATCTCCAGAGCTTGGAGCCATTTGGTCTGGGCTAGCACATTCTTTCTGTTGTTTTAACTTAAGGAATAATTACTAGTGTGTACATGTGAAATGTCTTTTTATTGTTGTAGATTCCTGAGCAGGTGTTAGCTTGCTAAATAATGTAGCCTGTGGCCTGGGAACCCCAGGCTAAGTGTCAAAAGTGATGTAATCTGGGAGGGCCCAGCAGAAATTTTTGTTAGTGATTTTTAAAACTGTTGCTCAGAGAGAGACTGTAAGCATTTCTGTCTGATCATCCAACCTTTTAACTGTGGCTGGTTTGCGTAGAGATAATTTAAGCTCTTTAGAGTACTTGTATGCCTTTGGTAAAACTGTACATAGCCACTCTAATAAGCCTTGACTGTAGTCACAATTATCAATTGGATAATAATATTGCACAGTAATAATTGGACACTCTTTTAAGGGCCTTTGAGTAGCTGATAATTATTAGTGGGTGGTGGCAGCTGGTACTACCATATAGTCTGGGAAAAAGTGTCACAGCTGGAGAACCTGTGCCAGCCTTCCCCAGAAGTGTCTGTGTGGTTATGTAAACTCTTATCTCAAAGTGTGTGTGTGTGTCAGCTACTTGGGCAGGGACACGAAGCACTGGTTGGACAGAGAGGGTGCTGGAGATTTTAGCTTGCCCACTAGGCTGAGATCTGGACCCTATAGCTGTGCCAGTGGGGAGTCTTACTGGGATCCTGGGGGGCAAGGGAGTGACCAGCCCTGGACTGTGATCTCTGTGTGTTCTTAAGGGAAATTCCACTTTACTGTGTGTATTTGTTATCCTTTCCTCATATATGAGGTGCCCTCTCTGGTGTTAGTGGTGAGGATTGAGGCTTCTTGATTGCTGGGCCAGGGCACGGGTGTCACACAAGGCGATTTAGGTTCTGACACTGGTGTGTCCGGTAGGCTGTGCCAGTAGCAAATCTGGCAATGTGGTTATAGCAGGATGATAGTTTATTAAGATCTGTTTTGTTTAAGTTGGAGAATAGAGGTGAGGCATAGAGAAGAGTTGATAGCAGATGGAAATGGGCAAGTGCAGTTCTAGCAAGTGGGGTAAGGAAAGGTTTGATTTTACAAAAGAGCCAAGTTTTTTATTAATGTTTTTGATAGTTTGATTGATATGCGCTAAACTAATCCCGTAAACTGTACAAGTAAAAGCATGTTTCAGAAAGGCCTCTAGTCAAAACCAGTCTTCCTGCATGGTTCTCTGCATTCCCATCATGAACTAGGCCATACATAATGAAGACTTGCCTGTAAAAACCCGTTGGTGTTAATATTATTTTAGGGCTGAATTAAAATTAATGAAGGGACCTGGTAGGGGAGTTTGGATGCAGTAGGGAGATGGAATACAGTGGAATCTAAGATAATGAGTGATGGAGTGGTTCTGTATGAATTGTAGCAAGCCAATACAGAAACTGAAGCCAATGGTTTAACACCTAACAGTGATCCAGACCAATCAGGGGGTTAATATGAGTAATCCAATGGCTGGGGCTGGAGTTCATGCTGTGACAAATAGTTTACAGATAACCAAACATGCAAAAAAACTTAGGGCCACCGATGCTATCCAGGATCGGGAAAGCGTGCATACTGGAATGGGGCCCAAGGGTGGGGAGTACGGGGAGCATGGGAAATACTGGAAACAGCAGTACAATGGAATAGAAAGGAAGCCATGCATGTGTTAGGAATCCATGAGCGGTATCCACCTGTGATAAATGAAGTGCGTATAGTTTCCTATAAGGTTATGCGAGCCCACGCTAAACTAATCCCACAGACATTAATCATACCATGAATTGGCCGTAGGAGTTACCCTCCATTAAAGTAAACTGAATCAAAATATAATGTTAAAATAAACCTAACTATCATAAGCAATCAAAAATATAAAAATATATGGGGGGTGGTGCCACAAGAATTCAATTAAAACAGTCATATGAATATGACTTCCAACCTTATCTTTGGTTTAGCCATCCAGCCGTCTCAGCAAAAACTAGTAGAAGTCAAAAATAAAATCAAAAATGTCTTACTCATCAATATGCCAAAATGTCTCAGATAATTTGGTTATAGTTAGAAGTACAAAAATCAAAATAGAATCAGGCGCATCTTACTAATCAGATTTCTAGGACTGTCTCGAGTAATTCAGATGATATGGTTAGTCATTACCAATAGATACTTAGAAGGTCTGAGGAATCCATCTGATAGTTATCTCTCTTAAAAAAAAAAAAAAAAAAAAAAAGAGCAATGGTTACATGATTTAATTTGATCATTGTGGTCCCCGGGTGTCCAGTACAGGCATGGGTATTGGATCAGCGCTTTCACAATAGCTTCATCTGATCTGTCTGCCAAACGAGATTTAGGGTCGTTAATTAGTAGCGAGCAACATTAAGGAAAGAAATAAACATTGTTATATGAAGAAAGACACAGAACCGTTAAGCTTAAGTTTCAAGGATCATGAGCTAGTAAATAAGTTAATAGTAAGTGTGATGATACAGTTTTTGTATGATGGTGCACACGTCGTATGGAAAGCTGGGTGTTTAAACCAGGTGGTTTGTTAGATTCGAGCTTGAGCTGCCACTCAAACTCTTTCTTTTCTAGTCTGTCATTGAAATTCCCCTGTAGTTCTTCATATTCCAGGTTGTACACCACGTGAAACTTGAAATGGTCATGATGCTTAGAGCTGATGCCGTGTTTGGCTAGGGCGTTAGTAACTACCTTATGTTTGATATCAGTCAAATGCTCGCGATCCATGTCTTAATTTTATTGATGGTTTTTCCTATGTAAAAACACTCACATTTTGAGCATTGAGCTAGGTAGATCACACCTTTTGTAGAACAGTTGTGATGTCCTTTGCTATGATAGTAATAGTTGGAGTTTGGGAAATAAAAAACATTTTCATGATTCATGTATTGGCAATAAGAACAATCAGGGGGTCCACAGCTGAAGGTGCCACTTGTTTTTTCTGGTCCAGTTCCTTCTGTTTTATTTTTGTTTTCTAAGTAGTCTCTGAGGTTTTTATTTGTTCTGATGTTAAACAAGGGTTTTGGGGGATAATTTTGCTCAGAGCTGTGTTGCTGTGCAAAATGACCGAGTTTTCCCTTATGGCTTTTATTATTTGGATGCAGTCCACTGAGTATGCAGTGGTCATGGAAATGTCTCTCCTGTTGTTTCCCTGTTTCTTCCTTGTCCTTTTGTGGCTATTGACTTTTTCTAGGAAGTTGGGTCCTCCAATTTGGCATCCATGATCGGGTTTAAGATATTTTTGAAGCTGGCGCTGTAACCACGAATGTTAAGTTGTCAATCTCGCCTTCATTCTTGCTGGATGGGGTTGGAGCCAGTCCTCGGCTCCGACTCGGCACTTGCTAAGCTCGAGAGTCACTTTTACCAGCTCGAGGCAGCCCCATATCCCATGATGCAAGGCGGTAATTACCCAGATCTCGTTTGCCGCTTCGCTAATGAGGTCATCCTTTTTACCAGCTCCTGGTAAGTGATTTTTCATTGCTCTTTTTGAAAGATTTAGGTATCCCAATACCCTAACTTTTATTCTTTATAGTTTTTTTTAGTGAACCTTATTCACTTAGCTCCATACCCATTTCCCTTTAGTTCCCTTATTCATAAGTTTCTGTGTTTTGGGCCTTAGGCCTTACCCTCCCTCACAGTTCCTGTCAGGATTTTCCTTAGGTGTGTGGGTGTTGTGTCTCACTGTTCTAATTTTTAGTTATTAGTGTCTTTTTTGGTCTGATTGGTGTGTGTGTGTGTGTGTGTTAGTACTCAGACATGTCCAGAGATACTAGGGTCTCAGGTTTCAAGAAGTGTGACTCGTGCTGTCAGAAGATGTCTCTGACAGACAGTCACACTTCTTGTATTTATTGCCTGGGACCCCTACACCTGCAGGACTCCTGTGCTATCTGTCATTCTTTCAGCCAGAGAGTCCTGCAGGAACATAGAAATAAGATGATCCTCAGGGGTCTTCTTAAGCCTGAGAGCTCCCCGGCTAAGGTCGGCTCCAGGAAGCCCTCTAAGCCTCCCAAGACCCAGACTTCGGTGTCCAAGTCTGTGGTCTTGGTTCCGACTCTGCCAGAGTCGACATCGGCTCCATCTGGAGCTGATCCTTCCTTGCTGGAAGCTTCAGTACTGGCACCATTTGGCGCCGATACCCTGGCTTCAGCACCTGTGTCGGCTCCAGCTGGAGCCGACACCCTAGCGTCGAAGCATGTCTCGGCTCCGGCTGGAGCCGAGATATCTTTGTCTCCGCTCGGAGCAGACAAGTTGTCGGCTCCGCCTGGAGCCAAACATTCTTCGGCTCTGATGGCTCCGTCGAAAAAGAGGTCTAGATCTCCTTCATTGGAATCTATACACTCGGCTCCAGCCTCCCCCTTGCTTTCGGAGCGGAGCCATCGGAGCCGATCATCGAGGTCTTCCAGGCTCTCAAACCATGACTTAGAGAGAGTGGTGAGTAGGCTATTAAAATCACAGGCACTAGCCCAGATGCTCCATAGCCCATCTCAACAGACGACCGCTATTCTACACCCTCCTGAAATTCCTCCTTTGACTCTCCTACAGAGTTCGGAGCCAGAGATTATTGGTACTGTGACTGTTGCTGCTTCGGAGCCGATACCACACCTTTCGGCTCCGTCGTCCTCGACTCCTATCTCCTCCTTGAGACCGTGCTTGGAGGGATCCGGGCATCGGGCTTCCCCGGTCGGTTCCGAGGGGGCGAGTGGCATCGGACCCTTGTCCGACCCCGTTCTCCCTCTCGGAGCTTGCCTTGGTGAGCTCGGCCCCGACATCTGCTTCGAGCCTTCCCTTCGGTGGGACCAGGGATCCCTGTTTCTTCGAGCGGGATCTCTCGGCCCTCCCTGGGAGGGGAGCCTTGGAGGTGATGAGGAGTGTGCTAGCCCGGAGCTTAGTCAGCATTCGGTTCCTTTAGCTCCTCCCTCTATGGTGCCTGTAGATGCCTCTTCCCGCTCTCTTGCTCCCGGACCCAGAGATCCATCGCCCCAGGTCTCCCCATTGGGAAGAACTTCCTCTTCCGAGGTTTCTCCTGATCCTTCAGGTGAACCCCCGCGTAAGAGGACCTGCAAGAGGAAGCACTTAGACTCCCCTGAGTCTACAACATCAGATACCGATTTAGATGAGTCGGAGGGGTCCCCAAGATCTCCCTCTGAGGATGTCTCCTTTTCAGACATCCTTGAACTCCTGAAACAGAGGGGGAACTGGCCCTCCATTAATCCCTCCGAGAATGAATCGGTATACCTGGAGGCTTTTGGATCTCGACCCTCCACCTCCTGGGTGTCTCCGCCTTTCGACCCCCTCATGGAAGTCATAGCTCAAAAGGCATGGGCATCTCCTGATTCGGTGGAACCAGTCCCCAGGAGACCTTCAAAGTTTAGCATGGCCCCCGCTGAAAAGCAGTTTCTTACTAAGGGTGTCCCGGTTGATGCCATGGTGGTGGCGGCCACCACCAAAAAGGAACTTGCAGATCCTTCCATGCCAGTCCATCCTCCTAACAAGGAGTCTAGGTCCATGGACAGGTATGGCAAGCGGATGTTTTCCTCAGCGACCTTTGCTATGCGTTCGCTGAATTATTTATGTCACTTCACCAGACTTCAAAGAGACATCCTCAAAGAATTGGGTGAAGTAGTACAGGATCCATCAGCGGCAGGGGCTCAAGAAAAGATTGCCTCTCAGCTGGGAATCCTTAATTCCATAACCAACTCCTCCATGCGGCTCATTTCTTATGCAGCCGATGGGGCGAGTAGAGCTGCAGGCACAGGAGTGGCTCTCAGATGTCAGTCCTGGATGCGGCTCTGTAATTTTGCAGACCCCTTTAAGGCATCCTTTACAAACTCTCCCTTTGATGGACAACATTGTTTGGCCCTCAGGTGAAGGACACTTTGACCAGGTGCGAGCAAGACGGCAAGACTCTTTCTGCCATAGGAGTCCGTTTCTCCACCCCTTCTAGACCTTACCGCAAAGGTCAGAAGGGAGGGAAAATGTGGTTCCGAAAATCTCAGGGAGTCACGCCTGATGCACGTGGTCAATTTACCCCCAGAGGCAGAGGGGGTAATAACAATAGACGCCGCCCTAGGAGCAGAGGAGGTCCGCAGAACCAGGGCAGCAGAGAGCCTCTCTCTGACAAGCCCTTCCAGCATCCCTGAGGTGTTGCCTGACTGTCCACCTTTGGAGGCAGTCGGGGGGAGATTGTCGCTGTACCCAGAAGCCTGGTTTTCCCTCTCTCAAGACAAATGGGTACAGTCGATCATATCTGAGGGTTACAAGATTCCTTTCGAGGAAAGCCCCTTCCCTCAAAAAGGTTCCCTTCCAGACGTTCCACCTGGTCTAAGGGAAATTGCAAAACTAGAGGTTTCAAAGCTTCTAAAAAAAAGGGCCATCCAGCCAGTTCCAACAGATCATTTAGAGTCCGGAATCTACTCAAGGTTCTTTTTGGTCCCCAAAAAGACGGGAGACTGGAGACCAATATTAGACCTCAGCAGGCTCAACAAGTCTGTCAAAAAGACAAGATTTTGGATGGTCACACTTCAATCGATTTTGCCTTTTCTGGGCAAAGACAACTGGATGTGCTCCATAGACCTTCAGTATGCGTACTATCACATAAAAATCCACAGACGCTCCAGAAGTTTTCTCCGCTTTCAGCAGGGGACGAGTCATTTTCAATTCAGAGCCCTGCCCTTTGGTCTCACTATAGCCCCCAGAGTGTTCACCAAATGCATGGCAGTGGTCACGGCTCACCTGAGACGTCAAGGATTCCAGGTGTTTCCGTATCTCGACGACTGGCACCTCTCAGCCACCACCAGGCATCAACTTCTCCAAGCCAGAGATTGCACTCTACGTCTCTGCGGTCAGTTAGGAATTTCGGTCAACTTCGAAAAGTCTTCCTTATCGCCCTGCCAATCTATTACCTTTATAGGCGCAAATCTAGACACTACTCGGATGTCAGCAAACCTAACAAGTCAGAGAATCCTAGATATCCAAAACCACGTTCGGATCATCCTATCCAGCAAAAGGGTACAAGCCAGGTTGGTCCTGAAAGTGCTGGGCCTCATGGCAGCTGCCATCACACTTCTTCCTCTGGCCCATTTTTACATGCGTCTCCTACAATGGATGTTGTTCACCCAGTGGTCCTTCCAGCAGCTTCCCATGCATCACAAGATCCTGGTGACACAAACCTGCAAGAACCATCTATCCTGGTGGATTTCCTCCTCTAGTCCATCAGGGCAGACCATTTGTTCCCCCGGCCCCGGTAGCCACGGTCACTTCGGATGCCTCCCTGATCGGGTGGGGGGGGCATTATCAGGGCAGGATGGTTCATGGCACGTGGCAACCGTTCGAATACCACCTGCACATAAATGTCCTAGAGATGAGAGCAGTGCTTTTAATGTTGCAAGCCCTCAATGACTTTCTTCCTTTAGGAACTATTGCAGTTCACACGGACAACATGTCCATCGTGTGGTACATCAACAAGCAGGGTGGAACCAAGTCCTATCCCTTGTGTCGAGAAGCTCTCAGACTTTGGCAATGGGCGATCTCCTCTCATCGGTTTCTGGTAGCAACGCATATCCCCGGGAAAACCAACATAATAGCGGACAGATTGAGCAGAGCTATACTCATGCCTCACAAGTGGTCTCTCAAGCAATCCATAGTGGAAGAGATTTTTCAGAAGTGGGGCCGCCCATGCTGCGATCTTTTTGCTACACCTCAAAACAGCAAATGCCCAGACTTCTTCTCTCTCTTCCCACTTCTGGGCCATCCCCCCAGAGACGCTCTTACCCAAGATTGGCCCCGGGGACTCCTTTATGCTTTTCCTCCCTTTCCTTTGATACCACAAGTACTCCAGAAAGCTACCGTCTTGAGAGCCAAAATGATTCTCATTGCCCCTTACTGGCCTCGACAAATTTGGTTCCCATTCCTTCATCGCCATCTCTTGGTGCAGCCTTGGCATCTGGACCCAGCTCCAGATCTTCTGACCCACCAGTCGGGTCAACTGCACCGGTCCGTTCCTTCCCTCAGCCTCACAGCTTGGTTGCTCCACTTCCTTACTTAGCCAGGCTTCCTATGATCTCTAATCCCGTTAGAGATATCATAGTAGCTTCTCTTAAGTCCTCTACCAGGACAATTTACTCTAGCAAGTGGAAACGCTTCTCCTTTTGGGCAAAATCTAAGAACATAGACCCTTTTACTGCCCCTATTCAGTCAGTCTTGGATTTTCTAGCGGAAATTATTCACTCAGGTTCTTCGTCTTCCACAGTCAAAGTTCAGTTGGCAGCAATCTTGAATTTCCATGTCGGGTTTGCAGACCACAACATTATGTCCCACAAACTTTGTAAAGCCTTTCTCAAAGGAGTGTTCCTTCTTAAACCCCCTGTTAGGGATCCTCCACCACAGTGGGACCTAAATTTAGTGCTGACATCCTTGATACTTCCCCCTTTCGAACCGACTGCTTCATGTTCATTAAAGTTTCTTTCTTGGAAGACACTTTTTCTAGTCGCTATTACCTCGGCTAGAAGAGTGTCTGAACTTCATGCCCTCTGTGTTCGTCCCCCTTATTTGGTCTTCCACAAGGACAGAGTATCCTTGAGAACCAATCCATCCTTTTTGCCCAAGGTTGCTTCTAAGACAAATTTAAACCAATCCATTGATCTTCCTGTATTTTTTCCAAATTATTCTAACAGGGCAGAACAAAAATTACATTACCTAGATGTTCATCGCCAACTCAGATATTACTTGGACAGAACGAAGCAATTTAGGAAGTCCGATCAGCTCTTCCTTTCTTATGCTGAAAATAAAAAAGGTCTCCCTGTTTCTAAAGTGACCTTATCCAGATGGCTATCTTCTACTATTTCTGACATTTATCAGCTTAGGGGCAAACAGCTGAGCTCAAAACCTAAAGCTCATTCCACAAGAGGTCTAGCCACTTCTACAGCTTTTCAGGCTAGGCTACCCTTAGATACTATTTGTGCAGCAGCCACTTGGGACACTCCTCATACCTTTGTTTTTCATTACAAATTGGATTTGGCCTCCAGGGACAGGGCAAGCTTTGGTTCCACAGTTCTCAAGAGTCTGTTCCATTGAGCCACCCAGGATAGAGGTGCTAGGGACGCGGTCCCATCCAGCAAGAATGAAGGCGAGATTGACAACTTAACATTTAGAAGTTATGTACCTACCATAGCGTTCCATGTTAGTTGTCTTCTCTCGCCTTCTTTCTTGCATCCCTCCCTCCTGTCCCCCTAGCCTGGACAGACCTTGATCTCCCTTTTTCTCTGGAAGATTCTTCTTCCTTGGACACCAGTTAGTTCTTGTCCTTGATTACCTGGTTTCCCTTTACAGCCTTTTTAGGTTAGTTGTTCCTCTTTCCTTGGTGGAAAGTTTTATAGGCAGTTTTTTCCTCTAGATACCAAATGAGATCTGGGTAATTACCGCCTTGCATCATGGGATATGGGGCTGCCTCGAGCTGGTAAAAGTGACTCTCGAGCTTAGCAAGTGCCGAGTCGGAGCCGAGGATTGGCTCCGAACCCATCCAGCAAGAAAGAAGGCGAGAGAAGACAACTAACATGGAACGTTATGGTAGGTACATAACTTCTAATTTAAGAAGTGCCTTTCTAGTTCCAAAATGTTAGTGGTAAAATCAGAGGGTTTCTTGGAAACTCTTGCCATTCTAATCCCTTGGGATTTGATTACATTCCATCTGGTTATAAGTGGATGCATACTTTGCTTATGGAGTAACAGGTTTACATGTGTTGGTTTCCTGTATAAGTTGTTTGACAGTTCGTTGTGGTTTTTGGTGATGGTTAGATCGAGAAATACTGCCTTGTTCCTGTTGTATGTATTTGTAAATTTCAGGAAATTTGTTAACCTGTTGATATGATAAAAGAAGGCTGTTAGTTCCATTTCTGATCCATTCCAGATGACGAATATGTCATAAATATAGTGTAGATAACACCCCATCTTTGTAAAATGGGGTGAGTTGTATATATGGTCCCTTTCCCATTTTCCCAGTGCAATGTTGGTGAGGCTCGGTGCCATAGCTGCACCCATGGCAATACCTTTTATCTGTCAGTAGTATTTCTTGTTGAAGTAAAAGTAAAAGAAGTTGTTTTCCAAAACAGCCTTAAGGAATCTTTCAGTGGTTTCCTTAGGGAATTCGTGCTCAGGAGTTTGTAGTTCCAAAGATTCAGTTACGGCCCTAATGCAGTACTCATGTGGGAGTACTGTATACAGGGCCTCCACGTTTATCATGACTAGCAGAGATTCAGAGGTTACCGGGATGCTCCTAATTTTCTTGAGAAAGTTGCTGGTGCCCAGAACGAATGAGTTACTGCTTCTTGCAAGCAGTCTGATCAATACCACCAGGAATATTGTTAAGGATTCTGTGTTACATCCCCTGCTAGCAATGACCAGTCTATAAGGGGGGTCATGGATATTTTTATGAGAAGAAGTTGAGGATCTTTGGATGCATCACTGTGATGAAGTCCAATACTCTTTTGCTAAGGAGGTTGTTTTCATTCATGTCCTGAAATTCCAGCAGGAGGTCCTCATATGCAAGGCTGCTAAGGTAGAAGTTTTGGTTGTTCATCATACCTTCAATTTTGTGGTTGTAGCTCTCAGTGTTGGTCACTTAACTACCACCCCCTTTGTCAGCCTTCATTATCCTTTGTGTTGGGTTGGAACTTAAGGTTTTCAGAACTTTCCATTCCTCTTTACTTAAGTTATATAATCTTTTTCTTGTGGATTTCTTTAGTATTTTCCTGATGTCTGCCTCAATTTCATCTCGAAGGCTGTGACCATAGGGTGAGGGGAGCACAGAAGCTGCTGGATCTTTTCCACTGTTCCTTTGGAGCAGAATTATCAGGTGTATTTTTGTCAGAAAAGAACAATTTCAGGCTGATTTTTCTCATGAACATTTTCGCGTCTGTAAGAGTCTGTGCAATGTTGCTTCTTCTCTGTGGGATAAATGTCAGACCTTTTTCTAGAACCTTAAATTATGTCATGGTGAGTTCCTTTATCGAGTGGTTCCAAATTCTGATTTTAATGTGCTAGGAGGTGTCTTCCTTTGTGGTAGGTTTTGTGGGGGGACCCATATGTGTTTCAGGTCTCTGAGGCCCTTCCAGGTCTTGTCTTTCTGGGGTTACCTATGAAAAGATTGAGCAGCTGAAATAGCGAACATATGGTCAATCACTGTAAAGTATTAAAGAAACAAAAAAACAAACAGACACGAAGGTGTTATTGCGCGCGGGGGCAAGCCCCCCTGCACCCCCCACACCCCCCTCCTGAAATATACCAACTTCGAGATCATGCTACACTGACAGTACAGCATGGAATGGGAATTATTCCTATTCCCTGCTGTAGAGCGATCTCGGACTTGATATATTTAAGTAGGGTGTGTGGGGGGTGCAGGGGGGCTTACCCCCCCTTCAATAATGTCTTCGTGTTTGTTGTTTTTTTTAATACTTTACGGTGATCGATCATCTGAAATATCGACCATATGGTTTGATATTTCAGCTGCTTGATCTTTTCATAGGTAACCCTTTCTGGTGGGTGGCGATTATCGGAGAGATGCTCAGTCTTGGGTGGTAGGCTTCCTCCTTCTGTGAGTTTCGTGGGTCCTTATGAGTCCTTGGGTGCTCTGGGCATAGTTCGAGGGGGATGCTTTTGGTTCTTGTGGTCAAGGAGGAGGAAGAAGGATGGTTGTTGGGTCCATTTCCTCGGGCTGCTGCCAGAGTGAAAAACCTGCTGTTGGCTGCAGGTGTCCTTGTAATGGTGGGGTCCTCCTATGCTTTGATCATGATGTGGTCATTGATAACAGTATTTATGGTGGCCATCATTGGGTCTCTTATGTTAGTTCTTGGGTATCCTTTATGCCCTTGGGATGTCTTGCTTCTTTTTGCATTATAAATAGAAAAAAATAATGATCCTAGTAATGTATTGCAATCTGTTGTTCATAAAAGAGTCACTGGCCCTAAGCAAGCTATAGCAAACTTTTGTGCAAACCTCTGAGATTTGATTGGGAAGAAACCTAAAGGATTAACTACACTGTCCCCAGTCCCCATACAAGCAATATCAACCCATAAACATATCCCAGGATTAATCAATCAAAGAAAAAAAGAATAACATGCTGTGCATAGCCCCTGCACAAGTAATAAGGGACCATATGTTTATTTTGAGGAGGGCCAGCTTTAAAATGGGTGATACCCAGGTGTTCAATTATGCATGTATCACGCCATGCTTTTGGAGGGGAAAGCTGTGAGGGTTCAGGTGTTCTGTAGTACATTTTATGCCTTATTTTTGGAACAGTTCTTTAATTTTTAATGGCTACCAAGAAGAATTAAGTGTGTGTCCCCAATATTGTGTGTGTCCAGTGATAAAATTGGTAGTGATAATTTTTTGCCCGTCCACACACATACTGAGCACCACCTTTGACAAGCGAGGTGTATTGCAAGATATTTTCACACAAGCACACAGATGACCTCTAACAAGCCTGGTTAGTCCCATGATGCACTGATGATTCTTTTCACCTAAGCATACATAACACCCCTAACAAGCCAGTTCTACTACAAGATGCATGGTTTACACATACACACTCAAACACACACACACACACACACACACACACACACACACACACACACACACACACACACACACACACACACACACACACACACACACACACATGCAGTTTAGAGTTGCCAATCTAGCTGTCATGTGTCTTTGGCATAGGATGGGAAACCAAATGCATCCAAACACAGGGAGGACATACATAGTCTGTACAAAAGCACTCCAGCTGAGAACTAGACCAGAAAACTTCTTCATGGAGATAAGATTACTTACTGTGCCACATTACACAGTTGTCTACAGGCAAACTGGAGGAATGTCAGTTCACCTACAGCAAGTCTTTTGATGTTAGAGGAAATTCAAACACCTGGATAAAACCCACTGGTAAGGGAGGACATGCAGATTCCACAAAGAAAGAACTAAAGCCAAGAACTTAAAGAGACAACCACACGCTGTGACACAGCAACACTAGTCACACTGCCATGCCACTCTCTGTGCCAACTGTGTCAGTGATCAGTTGCTTTTATATACATTCTGACTAAATCCTCAACAGATCCAGAAACAAAGCCACTTATTGTGTACATCTGCAATTTGACTGAGATGGAAAGTGAAAAACAATAAGGTTAACTTGTTACTGTTAGATGCGCTGCAACATCCCCACACACATGCACACATACAAGCATAAGTTGCACCAATGATCATTTTATTTCCACAAGTAGAATTACTTGTAAAAGCTAGCCATTTGCACCTTAAACTGTGTTGAGCTAATTCACAGTCGTGGCACAAATGTGAACCACTGCCAGATGTGAACGTTATTTAGTCATTTATTATTGCATTTTTCCCATAAACAGTGTTACTGGTAAATTTCTGCTTAGTCTGGTGCCTTAAACTATAGTAGAATTTCAGTAGTGAGAGTGTTCTTTTTCTGCTCCAGAATGTGTGCTTCACTGCTTTTCCAGTGTTGATTTCAGTTTTGCCCCTACAGTTTTACATTCTGCTTATAATTTACCTGTTTAAAGTTGCATTCTAATGCCTGCTGATCTCCTGTTCTCTGTGTCTTCCCCCATCCCCTACTGAGCCATTAAGCTGAAGCTTCTGAAAGAGCTCCAATATTGCCTTTATTTGAGTGGTTCCTTCTCTTGCTGCCCTGCTTCTTCCTTGAATTTTTTGCCAACCATCCTCTCTTTTCTTGTGGTGGTTTTATAATGCTGTGTCTCTGGCCTCTGCCCCTTATGGTAGTCTAATTTCCAAAGTCCCTCCTTCCCCTCTTTCATTGTTATTGTCTGTTGTATAAACTATATATTTAAGTACTCTTTCCACTTTGAGTTCCCACCAAGCAAATCAATATTACTCTTGAGTAAACCGTCATTATTACATATTGTCTCTTGTGCATTTTCCCAAAGCTCAGCAAAACTTGGCATCCTAGCCTGTATTCCAGAAGTGTTTTACTAGTATTCAGTGCCATCCAGGCAAAGTACTTTTGACTGCTAAATCACACTTTCTTATGTTATGTTGAGTGATTGCTACTGTGTCCTGCATTTGTTTGTGCATTCACTATATTTTTGTAAAAAAAAAACTTGCCCTTCCCTTTACAGTTACTGCTGTAAGACTGTTTTGAAATTGCCTTCAGCAAGGGATTTTTGACTAGTTATTTAATTGGTTTGTGGTGCAGTTGTACTTGTTCATAGGTTCATAGGTAGGTACTAGGCTATCAGCCCAAGGGCCTACGTAAGCCTAGCCAACAAGGTTCCCTGGCTTACGCCACCCATGAATGTTATTTTCCTGTGCCACTGTCGAGCAGAGATACAGAAGTGATATAGGTTCATAGATAGGTCTTCTACTGTTATTTTACATTAGGATGGCTAGATTTATTCATCTTGTGGCAGGAGGTGCTTACCTGGTCCATATTCATTGGGAAACACACAGAAAGTATCATAGTGTAGTCGTTTTATTGGCCAGAAGGCTCATTAGTTAGTTTTCTGCTATTTCTGTGCTGCTATAAATTTAGCATCTTTGCATGGAGGTACACATCCACACAACTGCAGTTAGCAGTTCCCTGTACAGTAACAAACACATAGAAAGCAGAGTACTTTTTATCATAATCTGCCCCAATAAAGTGCCCTTATTAGTCTACACCCAACAAAACACCCTTAATAACCTTCCAGCCCCAATACACAATCCCGTTGTAGCTCACCAGTCAAAGGTCTGGACAGCATGGATTTGCAATTTCCTAATTTCTCTATAGCCATCTTGGTGGATATGGGCGTATTGAGACAAAGTAACAATTGTCTTATGTTTACCGAGAAGACAGTATGTGAGAGGTGTCCTTACAAAATAGCACTGGAGGCTGAACACTAGCATACAGGCGCACATCAGGTTGTCAAACGTATGTACACAACACTTACCTCACATAGCACACAATACAAACATAGAGTAATGTATGATGAGGTACTTAAAAGCAATCTTTCTAAACAACAAAAATCATCTAGATGGCCAGTTGGCAAAACTATGTCTCAGCAAGCCCAAAGGCACTCAAAAAAACAATACCGAACACTACACAAACAGTCACTTTCACTGGATCCTCAAACGCTAAGCCCTAAGGCAAGCAAACACACTTCTCAGGACCCTTGTCATAGGAAGACTTCATTGTAAGATATACTGATGCCCCTCTAACCAGACTGAACAAAGCCAAGATAATGTATAGTTGCTTATCTGGAGGCAGGATCCACCAAATTACACACACATTCAAGTCATTACACCACAGGTACCAGTATGATTCTGTCATAGTCCATGTAGGTGTAAATGACCCGAGATGTAACTTTATGGACTATTTGAAGAGGGAAATTATGGAGCTCTGACAGTGTATCTTAGGCTAGTATGAGTCAAGCATTGAATGGCATATTACCATCACCGAGAACGATGCCATAATATGAGCAAAAAATGATTCATTTCAACAATTGTCTGTCTTCCTGGTATCATTCTAAGGGCATCCCAATACTTGTCATCTTGGGAGGACATGGTTAGTAGGCCAAGTTGTTGTGACAAGGATGGTCTGCAACTGTACCCTTTAGGCATTTTAATATTGAATTTTTTAGGCAATGCCAAACTGACAAAACCTACTGACATAGCAAAATCAAGTCAACTGAGCCTCAAGTCCTTTGTGGTAAGAGAGCTGGAAATGTTGATGACATTCTGGGCACGCCCTTCTCCCATGCTGCCCTCCTTTCACATTCTGGAATATTGACTTCAGCAGTACTGACTGTCAGAGTTAAAATGGCTTCACTGAACACTCTTTCACATTTAGTCAGTACATCCACCTCTTTTTCCTCTGTCTGCTACCTATGCCTGCTTCAGACGCTTCATATGTAGGAGCTAGCTTTTGCTTTTACATATGCATTCCATTCATTAGGTGTTTTTCACTGTCACTGTCCCCTCCCCATCTCTTCCCATTTTTGCAGCAAGGCTATAATCTCTTGTTCAGTTATGCTGTTCTGTAATTTAAACAGCTGCATTCTGGTTTGTACATACTATAAACGGTTGCCTGCCAATGTCAGCAGAAAAGAGACGTATGTACTAATTAGGTTTATGAAAAGAAATATATTGTCCTTCGGCATCCTTATCCTGACTGTGAACTATGAAAGCATCTGTTTGTTGCAACTCTATGAACCTATTAAGATATCAAGTGATTTATTGATAACAAGGAAACTTTCTAAAATGTTAAGTTCAAGCATGATTTAGTTCACCTGCTTGTATTCAGCACCACACAAAGTTTTGTTTTATGCAAGCCTGTTGAATGGTATTCTAGACTTCTATTTAGATTGCTTCAAAGTCATCAATATTATCTTCTGTGTGTGTAGTCAAAGCAGTATGGATGTGATTATAATTTCAATGTGTTTTGTGTAAATGTTTATTCTGCTTTGTACAGAGTTTTTTTTTTAATTTACTTGAAGCAATTAGGTGTGTATGATCTTGTTTTTTCCCCATTGATTAATTTTAAAGCTATATCCTCCTCTTTTGCTGCAGTTTGATGTTTTTTCTATCATTGTATGTAGTTACGTAGTTGCCATAAGTATTGCAGTATTACAGCATTTTATCATGTGTTGCTATCTGCTAATTTTTGTTAAGCACAGCTTGTAGCTTTTTGTATAACTATGTATTGTTTTTGTTCACAGATTTGTATCTTTTGATGTTCAGTATGCAAGCACAGGGTAGAAAGGTTTCACAGCCAAACCATGCAGTAAAAGTGCAAGAAGGACTCAGCCAAGCTAGAGTCTTCACTGTGCAATACTTTAAATCTCATGTAGTGAAGGCCTGTGGGATATATGCAAATGATCCCTTATGGACAAGTCAGTTTTTCAGCTACATGGCTTCTGAATGCCCATTACTTTTTACTTTTTAAGTTTTTACGGATACATTCAAGCCAGTAAAACAAAACCCACTATCTGTAGACATGTCATGTTTCAGACTTTTCGTGACTTTGTCAATACAGCATAGGTGGGTTGTTTGGTCATTCGTTAGAAAAGGTTTGCAATGTCATCTGGTGCAGTAAATGTGGTATCATTTACCACCAGTTATTTATTTATTTATTTATTTTTTATTTAATATTTATTTATTTTATTTGTATTTGTTACCTAAGGTAGAGCACTAATTCAGGTGGAAATATTATAAACTCAGCCCAGGAGCAATGTCTGGTTAAGTGACTTGATTATGTACACACAGAAGGCACATGGAGACTGTGACCATGTAACCCAGGGCTATGGTTAAAAGACCTTATGAGCAACTTATAGCCATGATCCTTCCTCTGCATTTCCAATGGGTGAAGGAACAGCACAGATTTGACCAAAGTGTGAGAAAACACAAGGAAATATTCTTTAAGTAATTTGAATGTGTTAAACAATTTTTCCAAACATGTATTTTTTATCTCACTTCCACTGACTGACTGTGATCTGCTCATATGTGGCAAAAGTTATGTATTTATTTACTTTACTTATTAACCAAACCACATGGACAAAAAGGGCACACAGGCAAAGCACTCAGTAAAAAACTGCAAGAAAGACCCAGCCAAGCTAGAGTCCACACAGTGTAATACCTTAAAACTCTTCTAGATAAGATTTTTATGATATATACTAATGACCCTTAAAGACATAAAACCGTTTCAGTTACATGACTTCTGCATGCACCTGATTAGGTCTTTATGAGTACATTCAGGTCAATAAATCCACACCATACTAGCTGTAGGTATGCTATATTTTGGAGTTTTTTCTGATTTCATCAGTACAGCATAACTGGATTGTTTGACTATACTTTAGAAATTCAGAGCATTTTACTGAATTATTTGTTTGTGTGATCGTTCATTATTTGGTTTGTATATTGATATTTTGCAGACACCCTAATGTTTATGGACATCAGGTTTAGTTTTAAGTTCTTTGTTTCTTAAATATAGTCCAACAATACACGTACATTGTACTGATGAGGCATAATTGGTGGATGCCTGACTGTATCACTGCTTACCCCATCCTTTAAGTCATGTTGTGAAGTAGTCTCACTAAAAGTTGTACCATGACTGACTGTACTGTGCAGTGATATACTGATACTTTATTTTGTGTACAAGTCAATAATCATCATTGTTTTTGTGTTTTTATTGCCATGGTTTGTGGTCCTAATACTTTGTGTTTATTACAATGGAAGTTCTCCTGTATTGCAAATGGTGGATTTACTTTTAGTGCATCCCTATTAGATTTACTACTGGTCTTCAAACTGCAGAGTCCTACATTGATTCTTTATTATATAGTACATTCTCAAGATTATACTTTAAGATCAAGAATCTCAAAACTGATTCACACAATGGGCCAGACAAGATTGATAGATCCTGCTGGGGTGTTGGTTTTGTGCATCATTCACTTAACAGAAGCAATTATTATTAGTGTAGGTAGGAATTTTCCTAGTCATTGCAAGTCATTTAATACAGGCTCAAACTGTATGTCAGTAATTTTCTGCTTCACATGGATTGGGAGCTTATTCCAGGGATTCGGGATCCTTTGAGACACATATCTGTCATGCCAGCATGTTCTGTTCATGCTACAAGCAAAATTTAAATTCTTGGATCTAGTGTTTCTGGTGCTATTCATTTTGCAGATATGCAAAAGGTCCATCTGGGTTGGATTGAATGATGCCATATATGCCAGGCATAGATCGCCTCTCAGTAACCTGTAGGAGACTGTGTATTGAGAAAGGGCTTCAAGGCAATTTGTATAAGACACTGCTTTAATACCCTGGATTGTCTTGTTGTGTAACATGTGGCCATCCTGTGGCTTTGCTTATTAGACTAGCTAGACTACTGGATCTGTAGTTTCTGGGGTCAGTTGATGGTCCAGCCTTGTGAAGAGGAATAACCATTGCAGTCCTCCATTCACGTGGTACATAGCCTGTTTTGAGGCTGTAGTTGAAAAGTGACTGAAATGGTCTTGATAGGTCACGTTTAAAGCTGTTTGGAAGGCAATGTATGGTATTGTTTTGGCCCATTGAGGCTGTGTTTTTGGCCTTGGCAAGTACTGCCATGGCCTGTTCCTTGCTGATAGTTGGGGTGGTTATGCTAGTAGGGATTTCATGTGGTGGGGGGAGACAGGACACAAGTGTCTTTGTGTTAATAATACTGAGGAAACTACATTCCAATTGTGTTGTGATGCACACTTTATTGTTATTGCTGCTGTGAATCATCAGCACTTTGTGATTCGACCCAGCTTGAGGCACTTAATAATAATATTGCATGCCTATCCTTTTGTGAGTTTACTTACTGCTCAATGATAGATAAACAGATGCTCTGTCAAATTCCACTGTGTGATAATATACCGAGTGCAACTTCATAGTATTATTGCCGAGTTGTAATTAACCATCTCCCTGGGGGTAAACAGTAGAGTAAAACAAGGATTGGTAAATGTAGCTAACATTCAATTAATTTTATTACCAAACAATTTTTATTTACAATGGAAATTTTTGGAAGAGTCTGCCCTTCCTGATAACAGAGCCAAGTCTAAAGTGAGATCACATAAAATCTGTCAGTTTTAAGGCTTAAATTCTAAAGAACTCTGCAAGATAATATACTAGAAGCCTTGTAAATTAGCACAGTAGTTCTGAACCCATGTTTCTGAAAATATGACTGTAACATTATTATAGACCTTCTTTGAGAAGGTCACCAAAGCAATGGATGAGGGCAAAATAGTTCACACTGCCTACTTTGACTTGGCCAAGGCATTTAACACAATACCCCACTTGAGCATTGTTGTCAGACTCAAGAAGTTAGGTACAAACCTGTATGTCACCCGATGGATAGCCAACTGGCTCACAGACAGACATTAGAACTCTGGAGTCCACCTCTACAAAGAGGCCAGTCACAAGTGGAGTTCATCAGGGATTGGCCCTTCGACCGTTCCTTTTTGGCATTTACTTCTCTGAAGTCAAGACCAATGTCAGTGTTCTGTGGCTGACTAAATTTGCAGATTATTGCAAATTAGAAGATGTCATTGAATTAAACACCAACACAAATCTTCTCCAGAAAGGGCTGACACAAACACCTAGTGTCAGAGCCGTGGACTAAAACTAAATGCCAAGAAATGCATAATAGTATTCTTTGGGAAGTCATCCACCCCTGGTAACTATCATATTGACAATACACCCCCTTAGAGTTGAACCAGCAGTGAGGGACTTAGGGACACACATAGTAATCTTGCCTTTGACCATCACATGTGTACAGTAGTGAGGAAATCATTCTATGACACACAAGTTATAAACAAAGGCATGGCATCTAGGTCCAAGGAAGTCATTGTTCCACTGTATTCGGCATTCATCAGACCTTTCACTGAGTACAGTGCCCCCTTTGGTATGTACCTAACCTGGTATATCCAACAACTGGAATGTCCACTGAGGTTCCTCACTAAAAGAATACAGTGCGTAAGTAAAATGTCTTATGCAGACCACCTCAAGGCCCTATCCGTGTATTCTGTCTCCTACAGGCTATTGAGGGGAGATCTATGTCTGGCATACAGGGCATTGTCAGATTGCACTCTGATGACTCTCCTGCTTATCCACAAAACAAACAGCATCATAATTACCCATTCTAAAGACTTAAACCTCACTTGTAATATAAATAGGACCTGCTGGAGAGACACGTATATATCCCATAGACTACCCCAACTTTGGAACAGGCTTTCCATCCATGTGAAGCAGAGTTCCTCCCTAACTCAATTGAAGTGCAACTTGGATAATTGAATGGGGAACAGGAAATTCATCCCTGGTTTAGCACGTGTGTCTCTAATGGACAAAGACAACCTATAAATGGTTCATCTCCCAGACCTCTGCTTGTAAATGTTTCATCTCCTAAGCCCCTGCTTACACTTATCAAGGGTATCAGAACTTGTCCTAGATTTGGGATGCATGGCTAGGCTTAAAAAGGTCCTTGTGGTCGTAAGGCTAGTAAACACATATGAACCTAAGGACCTATAAACCAATTACCATTACCAGTAATTAAAGTACTGAGATAGAAAGTTGAAGGCATGACTTGTAATACTGTGTGATCATAACCACATCGCTTAAACATTTTTTTTCTCCCAGCTTTCCTTGAAAATAATATTTCTGGTGAACTCTGAGAGAGTAATGAGAAGCAAATTAATGAAACAGTAACTTAAGAATATAATTTAATATAAAAAGTGCTTTGTGTATTGTAATTTCTATAAAATGTCAGTTAATGGGCAACAGTACATGTTTCTACCTGAAAATTACCATTGACATTAAAGATGGTAATCCAGATTTGGTTATGTAGGGTTTTGGAGGAACCTCTCTAAGTTAAATATAAACATAATTGTAATGATAGTGTTTTCAACATTTGTAGTAGGTTTTGCATGATGGTTAAGGTTTTCATCTTGTAGACACAAGGTACAAGGTTTGGTTCTGACCCTCGGTTTTTATTTAATATGGTACTTTAGGGAAGTTAACCTAGTATTCACCTGTGAACTTATTTTTGTAATTGATATACTCGTATCTGTGTTAAATTGGTTTAAGTATATAAAAATGTGGTATAAAAATGCTTCATGTCACTATCCAAACATTTCTTTTTGTGAGCTATATTTCTAACTCTTGCTTTTGTGCAAAATGTGTACTTGTTTATAAGGAAGTGAATATGGGCCTAGAGGGATACAAGCAAGGTTCACCCAGGTAGGAGGATTTGGGGCCTCCTTGGGGCCCTTTTTTCAGGAGAGAGTAATGCTCTCCTTGCTCTTTAGCTTCAGATGTGCAAATACTGATGGTACATAACTAGTAGACAATTTGTGTGTAGCAAAAAGACCAAAGGGTGAGGAGGAGGAATGGAAATGTGAACTTCCAACCCTGAACCTGAAGTATTGCCTGTTTTTTTTTGTGAGGTAGGTAGAGTACTAGAGTTTGAAGTGGCAACTGGTGAAGAGTGTTACTTTTATTCTTATTTTGTTTCATTTGCAGAATATTTTAAAGACAGAACATTTTTATGGGAGGGTATGTGTAAAGGACCTAGGAGGTAAGAAGCAAGTGATAAGATGTACTAGCAACTGTGTGTGCATGTGTATTTGCACGAGCACTTGCTTGCATGTGTTTTGTGCTCTGTGTCTTTGCGATATAGCCCCTAAGGTATCTCCATAGCTGGTCTATGGGATACATGCATACTTTTGATGATTCTTGGCTCCAAAAGAACTGAATATAGTTTAAGTTAGGCTTTCCTTGCTGCTGAGCTCTTAATAACATCCTGTATGGGCATGTAACCTTCGGCCATAACTAGGAGGCATGTAACTGGTCTTGAAATCTGTCAGAAGGCTGATTTTTCCCTATTGCTAAATCCCATTCTTGTAGGACTTCACAGTAACAATGATACCGTAATCTGAACATCTGCGATTAGAATGAGTGCTCTTATACAACAATGCTTTGTATTACTTGCTTGGCAGCTAATGCAAACATTTGAACACTGATGAGCTGGTTTTAAAAGTCAGAAAACTTATCCATTGCCAGGCCACTAAACTACTCATTTTTCAAAATAATTGCTTATTGACGAGCATGTAGGTTAGGCTCAACTACTCTTAGCTTTTTTTCTAAATTTAGAGAATACCTTTATTTGTGATGTTTAGTTCCGCAGTGGTACAGCGGTAGCGTTGTTACCTCACAGCAAGAGGTTCTCCCGTTTGATTCTTGGCTTGGCTTGGGAGTGCCTTCTGTGTGGAGTCTGCATGTCCTCCCCGCTGTTGGGTAGCGTTCGAAAGACATGCGTGCGTAAATGGGCGTGCCTTCATTGAAGGTTGGGCATCGAGCTGGCACCTCAGCGTTTCGTAAAAAAATCTACTGCCAATCATTAGCGGACCGAAGTTCCGCTATGGCGACCCCTTACCGGGAAAAGCTGAAAGACAAACAACAACAACCTTTATTTGTGATGTTTACCACCTGCCGAAGGGTGGATTGCACTATTACTATTACTATATAGCATAATATACTGGCAAAATAAAAGACTGAACAGCGCATAGGAGGTACAGAATTATTGTTGAGTTTATTGCCTTTGTAACCAGTAATAAAACATAAGTGGAAATTATTATGGAATATGCAAATTAAAACTCAAGGTAGTTCTGAGCCTGCTTTCATCCAGTAATAACAAAATAAATTTTAGGATATGTTCTGCATTTTTTCTTCTGCAGGAGTATTATTTCCTGTTTAACCTCAAGGGAATATTTTTGCAAGCATTCTCATCTGGCTTGTGGGGAGGGCTGTTTTGAAGGCCAAAGGTCATATCAATAAAGATCTCAGGTCTTTTCACTTAGGCCTGCAACATACAAAGACTTTTATGTACTTTCTTTCTAAAATTATTTACAGGCGTTAGGTTAGCTACCATTATTATTTTAGGTGAAAATATTGGTAAATTGTGCTTTTTTTTTCTCTGAGTTAGTGATTAAGATTCATGGTTCATCAAACATTCACACTAACTCCTATAAATATACACACACATACTGCACCCCCCACCCCCACCACTTCTGTTGGCCAGGGCTACAGTAGTGTTTTTATAAATAAGGAAAATTTGGTATACTGCAGATTTTAAAATGCAATCAGACAGTCCCTTAAGTTTCTGTCTTACAGGCAGAGCTCATATAAACAGGAAAGGTAATTCTGTATCATAGGTTTTATTTTATGTATCAAAGTCATGGAGCTAATAGTTTTATAACAGATTAAATTAGAGAAATTCCACATTGATGCATACCTCTCAGAAAGTTCCTGATTTGGTCTCATAGTTTTGCCTTGTCCCTCATTAACTTTTGATTTTCTGTTCAATCATAGATGAATACCTTCAGTAATGACAGACTTTAAAGTTTCATACTTTTATTATTCAGAAAATGCATGTTGATGTAAAATCTGTTGTTCTATTAACATTTTAAATGCATTAAGGTTGTATTTTAAAGTTGTCTCTAATTGTGGGCATTTGTCCCCCAGTATTTTTGGCTTAGTCAAGAAGTTTAATGACTAAGGGATGAGTGTAAAGGGAAATGTAAGAGCAGTAGCAAGGATGAGCAAAATGTGAACCACAGTGGCTCAATATACTGAGTAAAAGGCAAAATGAACTCCTAGGACATCTAATTTCTGCATCTAGTTAGGGGTATATGTGGACCAGACTGCTTTTATAACAGATGCAAGGAGCTGTGTTAAGCATATCAGGTCCCATGATCTGGGTACCTATCTGAGTGTAAAGTTCAAGTGTGACTGAGCTGACATAGTAGTAGTTACTGAGAAGATGGAAGACTTTGTTTTAAGGCTGAATAATTTTAGGAGACTTGGGATTTGGCTGCAGCACTAGCAAGTCTTTACTTCACCAAGGAGAACAAGACAGAATGGATGTTATAATAAGCTGGAAGAGCATCCGGGTGCCAGCTGCTTCTTATGAGTGTACAGTACTCCACTGCAACAACTGCTGTTCATCTCAAGTAGGTAATTGTGAATAAGAAAAACAGGCACTCTGTAGGCAGTCTAAGGTACTTGCATGTATAAACTTTCTTCACATTAACAGTATTACTAATTGTACTGGTCCAGCAGAAAATTGGGGTTCGGAGTGGCTACTGATGAAAAGTGTTACTTTTACTGTTTTTCTGATGTGCTAGCAGAATATTTTAAAGATGGGGTATTTTTAAGTGAGGGAGTGTTTGAAGCAACTGGGTGGTAAGAAGGAAGTGATGGTATCATCAGCATATAACAGGGTAATGAAGGCACAAGAGCTGGAGATTCAGTTACAGTTCAAAGAGAACGGAGTAGACTAAATATTAGGATGTAGTGAGTATCCATTGATGTTCTTCGTGTTTCACTGTTGCAGTCATCACATTTGGGTTATCTGCTTGCAGTAGCCCTCAGTCGGCCTGATTATCAAAGTCTTGGGTCCTGTGTCGGCTGCAGTCTCATCTTCCATGACGTCAGGTAGTCAGGGATATATTACATCAGTCTTTCTTGCCGTGCGGTGCCCGATGCAGAAGCAGTTCGCAAGTGCCGGTCGGCCAACTCCTGAAATTTTCATTTTCGAGTTTCAAAACCGAAGTCTTCCACTAAGCTAAGTACCCTGTTAGGGAAACTTTTTCTTGCTCTAAACCGATGTCAGTGAAAGTTAATAATTATATTTCTTGTGGAAAGCAAATCCCTCATAAAGATTTTCATTCGTACTACATTCCTTGCTTAGGCCCTGACCATGAAGTACCTCGCTGTCGGTTTTGTGCCTTATTTAAACAACGAACTATTCGTCGGTTCATTTACACTTCTAAATATTTTGGTACTCGGTTCAATTATCCAAATATGGCTTTGGTAAGCCACTTGACTACCGACATTCTGATAAAGACAGAGACAGACTGCATAGGTCCAAAGCTGCCGACGACGCTTCTCCTAAGCTAGTCGCCTGTTCGCCAGTACTCAGTGAGGCACTTTCACAGCCACTGATACTCACTACTTCAGATTTGCAGGCCTCTGCTGAGACCCATTTGAAGTTCGGTACGCCGCAAAATGCTTTAACTGTGGAATCTGCGGATGTCTCTACCTTGGATGGGTCCAGAGCCGCCGTGCAGGCACCGGCTTCTGAGGGTGTATTCAGGCCTACTGACTTGCATATTAAGCCAACGCCGTCTTCTTCTTCAAGGCCTAAAACTCGATCCATGCCTAGAAAACCGACACCCAAACCACATGGTCAGGCCTCTATGCCTAAAAAAAAAAATGATAAGAATGGCTGAAGACCTTATTACTCTAATCAGGGGAAGCCACCCTTCCCCCTCTAAGAGACCTAGGACTGAGTTTCTTTATGATTCTTCTGATCAGGATTCTAAAATTTCTGTTTCCTCTGATGACCAGGATTTACCGTTATCTACCTATGAGGATTCTGATGCAGAGGACTGTATTCCCTCTGCTTCCCCTCCAGAGGATTTCTCTTTTGGTGAAACCTTACATACTCTTAGGGAGCATTTTCGCTGGGAAAGCCAGGATTACTCTGACTCTAAAAAGAGGCTTAGGGATTTCTTACTCCTGCCCCAACACAGGCCTTTAGCTCACCCCCCTGGATTGGACATTGTTGATGATGCCTTCTCGGAATATAGCTTGGCCCCTGACTCTTTACCTCCTGCTCCTAGAAAATGTGATAGATATTACAGGGTTCCTGACTCTTACAAGTTCCTCTTTAAAAATCCTACTGCAGATCCTGAGATCATTTCACAGGGACCCAAGGGCATTAAGGCTACTACTGCCAAAAATCCTACCCCCTCTGATAGAGATTCCTGGGTGCTAGACAGATGAGGTAAGAAGGTATACACTTCTGCAACCTTGACCATTAGGGCCTTAAACTGCCAGTTTCATATGTTAAAGTATCAGCAGCCTGTTATTGGATTGCTTAAACAGGAAATGATGTTGATTCCTGACTGTACTGAAAATAAAGATTTACAGGATTTAATGCATTCTGCTGAACAAGTTGGGAAACATACTTTGCAATGTGGTTTTGATTCACTAGAGGCATCTTACAGGGCTGCTGTGACTGGATCTGTACTTAGAAGGCATGCTTGGCTTAAGGAACAATCTTTGCCAGATCATGTTAAAGCTAAATTGCTGGATGCTCCCTTAAACCAAGACCGCCTGTTTGGCAACAAAGCAGAAGACGTACTTAAAAAGATGGAGGAAAATCTAAATCTATGCAAACTGTTAAAGATTTCCTGCAAGTACAGCCTCCTAGATTTAGTAGGCATTGGCCCTCTAAAAATTGGTCCTTTTCTGCCTCTTCCAGGCCTTCTCAGTCCAAACCCAGAGCCAGCAGAATGCCCAGGCTTCATTCCCAAGGTACTCACAGGACTAAGCAGTGGGGGGGGGCTCCCACTTCCAAAGCAAGGAGTGGTAAGACTCCCCCTATGGTAAACTGTCTCAATGACTTAACTTTAAATCTTCCAAGCCCTGCACAACTGACTGTTCCTTTAAGGGGAAAGATTGCCCTGCAGGCAAAAAATTGGGAACTCATTACCCAAGACAAATGTGTTTTGAATATAGTTTCCCAAGGATACAGATTCCACTTTCACTTCTTACCAACTCCAAATGGTTGGCCAGATCCACCCCCAAATCAGTGGGCAGAGGCTCAAAAGCAAATTCTCTCTCTCTTAAGCATCAGGGCTATTCTACCTGTTCCAGAAGAGGGAAAGGGGACAAGGTTTCTACTCAAGGCTTTTCCTGGTGCCCAGAAAAGACAACTCCTGGTGTCCTATCCTGGACCTCTCTATCCTAAACACATTTTTAGTGATCCCAAAATTCAAGATGCTAACTCTTCACCAGCTGTTTCCTATGCTAGGCAAGGATGCCTGGTTGGCAACACTGGATTTAAAGGAAGCCTATCTGCACATCCCAATAAGAGAATCTTGCAGACGATACCTACACTTCAAAGCAGGCTACATGCACTGTCAGTTCTCTGCACTGCCCTTTGGCTTATTAACTGCGCCCAGTGTATTCACAAAGTGCCTAGCTCCAGTCATTGCATTTTGCAGGCAAAGTAATATGCAAATATATCCATACCTGGACGATTGACTAATTCAGGCAGAAAGCCAGGACATACTATTGAATCATCTGGCATTTGTACAGAAATTGCTAACTTCTCTGGGATACACCATAAGCAAAAAGAAATCACATCTTGTACCATGCCAACAAATTGTATTCCTAGGAGCAAGCTTGAATATAACTTCCCAGATGGACTACCTCATGCCAGAGAAACCAGTTCATTTGTCAGCCTATTTCAAACTATTGGCTACAAAGACCCAGCTATCTGCAAGGAAAATACTGCAAGCCCTGGGGTTCATGGCCTCCTGCATTCTTCTAATTCCATATGCAAGACTGCATATAAGGAAACTACAGTGGTATCTAAAAAGCCTGTGGTGCCAACATTCTCAGGATCTAGAATCAATGATTCCTATCATACCTTGTCTACAGATAGAGTTCCTTTGGTGGGGAGAGGCCTGCCACCAAAACAAGGGATTGCCATTCACTCTACCCCCTGCGGCCCAAACCCTAACAACAGACGCATCAGACTATGTATGGGAGGCTCACTTGGCAGGGAAGTGCATTCAGGGCAAATGGAACCCAAGTCCAATGCACCTGCATATCAATCAAAAAGAAATGTTAGCTGTACAGAATGTTCTGACAGCCTTCAAGGACCACATTCTTCCAAGACAATTATTGGTAAAGACGGATAACACCACTGTTATGTGGTACATAAACAAGCAGGGGGGAACCCACTCATACCCTCTCTGCAGACTAGCCATGGCTCTGTGGAACGCAGCCTTGAGCTACCAAGTGCACCTACAGGCTCAGTTTCTGTCAGGAAAGCTAAATACACTGGCAGACAACCTAAGCAGAAATCTCATGGACCCACACGAGTGGAAACTGGAATCATAGACATTCAACATGTTGAGAAACAAATGGGAAAGCCCAGAGATAGACCTCTTTGTCTCCCCCCCAGAACTACCAATTGGACAAATTCTGCACAAGGACTCCCCACAAACAAGCTTGGAAGGTGGATGCCCTGTCCTTCACCTGGAAAAACCTATCGGTTTATGCCTTTCCCCCTCTGCCTCTCCTCTCCAAGGTACTACTAAAGATCAAGCAGGACAAACCAAGGGCAATACTGATTGCACCAGATTGGCCACACCATCACTGGTACCCCGTCTTGTGCAGTGTGTCACTGCTGGCACCATGGCACCTGCCTCAGACCCCTGCCCTGCTGTCCCAGCAGGAGGGCCAGATTCTGCACCCACAGCTTCAAATCCTGAATCTGGCAGCCTGGCTAATTACCTGATCTCTCCATTACCATCCCTCAGCAAGCAAGTGATGGATGTCATTCTGGAGGCAAGGAGGCCTAGTACTAGAAAATCCTATGCTGAAAAATGGAAAATATTCTGTTCCTGGAGCCAAACACAGGGGATGGGCACAGCAGTGCCCAATTTACCTCGGATTCTTCACTACTTAACTGAGATGCTTCACAAGGGCCTTTCCTTTTCCTCCATCAAAATTCATGCCTCAGCCATTTCAGCTCATTACAATACAGAACCACCCTTCTTCACTCATCCACTGCTGAAGCATATCCTCAGAGGGCCCAAAAACATAAGACTACCCAGGAGACCCAGCCTGGGACCTTAACTTTGTATTGGAAAAGCTCCCTCTACCTCCCTTTGAGCCAGCTGCAAATGCAGAGTTGAAATTCCTTTCTTGGAAAACAGCCTTCCTTCTAGCCATCACTTCAGCAAGAAGGGTGTCTGAATTACAGGCCCTCATGGCAGTGGAGCCTTTCATCATCTTTCATGTGGACAGGGTGTCCCTCAGGACCAAACCCTCCTTCATGCCCAAGGTGGTATCCAGTGTGGCCCTTAATCAGTCCATTCGTTTGCCAACCTTCTTTTGTAATCCACAGAACAAAGGAGAACGAATACTACACTCCTTGGATGTGCACAGACAACTTAGATTGTACTTGGACAGGAATAAACCTCTCAGGAAATCTGAACAGCTGCTGGTTGCATTTGCTGCAGGTGCAGAGGGGAAGGCCATTTCAAAGCAAACCATTTCTAATTGGATAGGCCATTACATTCATTTCTGCCATAAGCACCATGGAAAACCTATCCCTCAGGGGATAAGACCGCATTCATCCAGGGCTGCATCTACCTCTATAGCCTTTTTCAGGGGTGTCCCTACCAGGGACATCCTAGACGTTGGTACCTGGAGTTCTGTACATACCTTCACCAAGCGTTACCACTTGCCAATTTTTTCTAAATCCAAAGCTGGCTTTGCCACTGCAGTCTTGCCGGGCCTTATATCTGGTCCTAATGCTATCTAATTACCTCCTCCCATCCTTAGTTTTGGGAATCTACCCAAATGTGATGACTGCAACAGTGAAACACAAAGAACATAGTACAGTTGTGTACACTTATCATAAATGTAGATGTTCGAGTGTATTCACTGGTGCAGTCCTGGTTTCCCTCCCTCCAGCCCCCTGACTTCTATTGGCTATACCTCTATTCTTGTTTACTATGCTTAAAGCTTTTTGGTGTATTTGCTTTTTTGTTGGAGGTGTAACCTTGTATATAATTGCTTCCCATTATGGGGGCACCTGACGTCTGGAGCAAGAAAAACTGATGTAATAGCGTCGGCTGCATGCTTTATACCCCTGACTACCTGATGTCATGGAAGATGAGACAGCAACTGACGCAGGACCCAAGGCTTTGATAATAAGGCTGACTGAGGGCTACTGCAAGCAGATAACCCAAATGTGATGATCGCAACAGTGAATACACTCAAACATCTACATTTATGGTAAGTGTACACAACTGTACTTTACTGATGGTAGGATAATAGTATTGTGAGGAGTTATCATACAGTGTAGATGCATCATCTTGCAATGAGGTCCTCAAACAAAGCTATGGTTGGACATATGCTGTAACAGAAGCAAGTGCAAAGACAGTACTGGCCAGATGTCCATGGAGAAGGATTCTGTGAATATAGTCAGAGTAAGAAAAGTAGGAAAAGTACTGGTGTTTGATATATCAGCTATGCCACTGTGAGCACATCTATTCATTTTCTGTGTTAGGAATAGTAAAATTAAGTTAACCAAAACAGTTTCTAGTACCTTAGCAAGAAGGACAATGAATATATAGCCCATTATTTTAAAGGGGTAGTTGGGTGTAAATATTCAAGTTTGCAGGAAATTAACTTCTATAAAATAAAGAAACTAGATCTGATGTTGTCCTTTTCATTCTTCTTCAATCCATGGGTTCAGATCCGATCCTTGGATCTGACTCAGCCGCATACTGTAGACTTCAGATCCAGCTCTCGAACTGCTCCCTCTGCCCACAATGCACTATTCCATCCTGATTACTGCAGATCTCATTTCCCGCCATCACAAACAGATGCAGGTTCCTCTCTCGAGCTGTACTAGTGGTTTTTGTGAGTTAATTTATTCATCTTTTAAACTAATCTAAAACGTTTGCTGCTTCTCTCTCTCCCCAGTCTACATATCAATGTTCTAGAGATGTGTAGCAAGAACAAACCACCAGTATAAATGTTAATCCAGTGGAAATCCACACAGCAAATAATAGAACAAAGAACGACTGGAACACACAAACTGCTTGTCTAGGCCAAAAACACTTTAGTGAAACTTCTTCAGACTTAGTACACAAATATTATAATAATAAACTCATTTATATAATGATGTCATAATTAATTAATTACACATGCTTTTGATGTTCAACAAGGAAAGGATTTAAAGAGACGGTACAATTCAAGCCTTGCAATATATGTGCAGCCAGGCATAAAATCCAATAAAATTCATCTAATTCAGTCTGATGTTAAATATTTCTACCATGAGTTGAACTGTTAGTAACACATAAAATTAAAAACTTCAAAAAACATGAGCAGAACCTTTGTCTTTTTGGTGTCTATAAAGAGCACTAGTAATAACTTTTCCTTTTATGTCAGATTGATATTTACTTATCCAAGCTTTAAATTTCTAGTTTGTTTTGCCCACATAGAATGCAGTGCATTTTTGACATAAGGCATAGTAAACTATATTACTGGTATTGTAGTTGCCATAATCATATAACTTAAATACCATGGAGATGACTGGATGTTTAAAGAGGTTATAGCTTAAAATATACTGGCAGAACCTGCATCTACTACATTTAAAGGTACTCTTTTTCTTAGGTCTAACTTATTGACCATTCCTGGTTCTTTGTAACATAGCTTGTTTTTCAAATTCTGACTTCTGTTATGGCCAAAGGCTGGCATATCAGAAAGACATTGATTAAGTTCAGGAACATCTCTTCGACTATGCCAATATTTCTTAATAATATCTTTGACATAATTAGTGTTGGCATTGTAAGTAAGCATGTATCTAACCCTAGAACATCTGTTAGCTAAATCCATATTCATAGTGTCAGATTTAGTAAATATGCGCTTAGTTTTAGTTTGTCTTAATGAGATAACATCACTGTAGGCAACCTTTAACTCATTATTTTTGTAACCATTGTCTTTAAAGTCAGAAAAAGCATCATTAAGCTGCATAGTCATAGTTTCGTCAGAGGTATTCAGCTTGGCAACTCTAATAAATTGATTTTTAACAGCATTTTGAACATTTACTGAGGGTGCATGCTGCTGCTATGCAGATATGAATTCCTTTTTGCTGGTTTCTTGTAAAGTTTAGTACCTAGTACCTAGTGCTCCTGTTACATCCTTAAAAACAGTAATATCTAAACAATCAATAAAATCTGTATTTGCATTGCTCTTAAATCTTAAAAAAAGTTGTGTTAGTTAAATATTCAGTGAAATCATTAAAACTAGTAATTTCACCTTCACAAATGAAAAAAAAGATCAACAAATCGACAATAAAGTAAAACCTTGTCTAAAAACAAATTGTTGCTTGATAAAATATATTGATGCTCCCATATATACATAACTATGTTAGCATAGTTATTAGCTGTAGACATGCCCATTGCTACTCCTTGTTTTTGATGATAAAAGGTATCAGGAAACATAAAAACATTATTAGTTAGGACAGTTAAAAGCAGTTTACAAAGAACACCTATATGAGATTGTGTATATTTGCTACACTCTAATAAATATTCTTTCACATAAGAAATGCCCACATCAGTTGGTATATTTGTGAACAGAGAGTCAACATCCAGATTTGCAAAAATACTGTTAGTTAAATTCTTGTCTCTTGACCATTCATACAGTTGCTTTAAAAAAACTGCAGTATCCATCAGAATTGTGCCAGTATATTCAAAACCTGTCTTTAGTTGAGTATCAAGGTATTTTGATAACAGTTCAGTTACCCAACCATCCACTTAAACAATGGGTCTCAGTGGAGAGGTAGTCATAGATTTATGAACTTTTGGTATCCCACATATGAATGGTGTAAGGGGATCACAAACTTTAAAGTATTTTTCTGTGATGTAATTTAATGCGAATATTTCACATATAACTTCAGACACATTTCAAATACTGTTATTACACTCTAACTTAGATATTATTTCATAGTCTGAGTTATTTAGACATGGCTTGTTTTTAGTATAAGAAATCTAAAACTACTACACCACCTCCTTTATCAGTGTTCTTTATAACAATATTATGGTTATTTATTAAGGAAATCAGTGGAGCTTGTTCATTCCTGTTAAGATTTAAAAAAAACTTGTGCTTAACAAATTTACTGTTGTACAAGTCATAAATTTCCCTCTCTACTGCTGCATCAAAACCTTGGATGGTGTTCTGAAGAAGTCTCATGCTGCTAAAACTTGTAAACGATCTAGCATATTTATTCCAGTGTATCATAGGATTAGCCTCTTTGCAAGCCCAGATGCAATACCTAACTTTGGGTTAAAAGTATTAACATCTTTGTATGAGGATTTAGCCACGAGTAATAACTATTTATATGCTCACCCCGAACAGACATCACACTGGCTAACAACAGGCAAAACAATGCTTTTACTTAAGAGTGAACCTGCATGCTACCATCAAAGTTATAGACCAATAACTTGCCTTCCAACGATGTATAAACTATATATGGGAATTGACACCAACAGAGTTTATAGTCATTTAGAAGGAAACTCAAGTATGGCAGTAGAACAAAAGGGCAATAAAAGAAAGTCAAATGGAACAAAGGATCATTTGTTGTTAAATAAAGTTGTAGTGGAGAACTGTAAAAAGGGGAATAATCAATGGCATGGATTGACTACAAAAAAGCATTTGATAGTATCCCACATTCATGGATAAAAGAGTGCTTAAAAATGTATAAAATACACCCTACACTGACTGACTACATTACAGTGACCATGAAACAATGGCAGACCACTTTGCAATTAAGCCATGATAAAGGACAGTTTCTTATCCCAGGGATAAAAATTCAAAGGGGGATATTCCAGGGTGACTCTGTCACTGTTGCTATTCTGCCTTGCCATTAACCCATTAAGCTGTTTACTTAACAGCTTAGGCCTGGCTACAATTTGGCTCCTAGAAAACAAGAAAGTATAATCTCGTCTTCTCTTTGTCGATGATTTAAAACTGTATAGCTCATCAAATAAGGAAGTGAAAGCACAGCTGCAAGTTGTCAAAACTTTTTCAGATGATATTAGAATGTTATTTGGTCTTGATAAATGTGCAAATGCAACCTTTAAAGCAGGAAAACTGCACCACCAGGAAAACATCAGTTTGGGACAATAATGTAATATAAAAGAACTTGAGCAAGAGGGAGTGTATAAATACTTGGGAAATGATGAAGGATTAGCAATAAAACATAAACAAATGTGAATAAAACTCAGTGAGGAGTACTTTAGAAGATGTAAATTAATCCTGAAAACAGCATTGACATCCAGGAAAAAGATCCAAACTGTAAATCAATTTGCTCTTCTTGTCCTAACGTACAGTTTTGGAGTGATTGATTGACACCAAAAAGTGTTGGATAGATTAGATATTAAAACAAGAAGGATGCTTCATGCTCACCAAATAATTTATAAAAATCAGTGTATACCAAGATTATATATTCTCCATTCCGAAGGAGGGATGGGCCTCCTTGAAATTGATTACATGTATAGAGCTGCAATTGCGGGAAACCATACATATCTACTGACCTCATAAAACCCAAATGTAGTGAAAGTTTTGAAACATGAGGAGAATAAATCTAAGATGACTTCTCTGCTTAATTTAGCAGAAGCATATTGATGTCAAGCAGGAATGGAAATCAAACCAGAAGTAGATAAAAAACAGGCAGCAACTGAATATTCCAAAAATATAAGGTATATAAGAATATAAGGTGAAGGACCAGATGAGAAGGCAAGAAATATGGAAAAAACATAAATATAGATGTCCTTCAAGGATGCATCTGCAGTCCTAACATATGGGTTGTACTGCCTCAGGCAGCCCTTCGGTCGGCCGGATTCCAAAGTCTGGGTCTGGCCTCGGCTGATGTCGCATTCCACTCGACGTCATAGCTGCTGTGGTATAAAGGCATCAGCCGACGCCATTTTCCTCAGTCTTTCTTGCCGCGCGGTGCCCGAAGCAGAAGCTGTTTGCAAGTGCCGGTTGGTCAGATCCAGAGATTTCTACTACCGAAGACTTCTAAAAAGCTAAGTACCCCGTTGGGGACTCTTTCTTGCCTCAGCCGATGTCAGACAAAGTAAATAATTGTTTAACTTGTGGGAAACAAATACCTCATAAGGATTTCCACTCTTACTGCCTTCCTTGTTTAGGCCCAGATCACGACGTATCAGCGTGTTTAGCCTGTGCTTCTTTCAACCGACGGACGCTTAGACGTCGGTCGGAGTTTGCAGAGGAGTTTTTTGGTCCTGCTTTTGCTTACAAAATGCCGTCGGAGACTCCGACAGCACAATTAGTTAAAAAATGCAAGGAAAAGGACCGACACTCGCGGTCCGCGGTTTCAGCTGAAACCACGGTTAGACCAACCGCGAGTGTCTCGGTTTCAGCTGAAACTGAGTCCTCGGTTCTTCCTTCGACCGAAAACAGGCCTCCGGTAGCCGAGGCTTCACAGAGCATGGTTGAATCGGCTCCAGAAATTGTTCCTACAGAAGCAAGCACCCAGGATTTGTCAGATACTATTCCTTTAGACATATCTACCCCTGCACGTGGGGCTGCTAGACCCCCTGCATCCATGTCTATCAAGGCTTTTGCCAGGGCTAAAGCAGCTAAATCTTCTAAGGCCTTACCTGCTAAAATTCCCTCACACAGGCCTACCTCTACTTCTCAAATGCTCAGCCTGGCTGAGGATCTCATTTCTTTGATCAGGGGATCCCAACCTCACCCAGACAGGGCCTCTCAACCCCCTCCAGAGAAGAGGCCTAGGACTGAACCCCCAGCCTCATGTTGATCAGGAACGAATGCAGGACTGATTAAGGAGCGGCAAATTCAAACCAAGAAATGAAAGGTTAATATTGGCAGCCCAAGATAGTGGGCTACATACACGCTGGTTTACAAAGTCCATTGAACATGTGAGAGAAACGAGTTTTGTAAAACCGAACTGGAAACAGTCACACACCTTGTTGCTGGTTGTGACACACTAATGGCAGAAGGACTGTATACTGAAAGGCATAATAATGTGGCGAGACTATTACACCGGGGATTGTGCAAACATTATGGTATAGAAGTGGCTGAAAAACACTGGAAACCTGAGCCACAAAGCATCAGAAAATGATGAAGTTTATATC
Organism: Protopterus annectens; assembly: GCF_019279795.1. Taxonomy (NCBI): domain Eukaryota; kingdom Metazoa; phylum Chordata; order Ceratodontiformes; family Protopteridae; genus Protopterus; species Protopterus annectens. Next base: position 1,505,211,044 of record NC_056729.1, read on the forward strand.
ACATGGGATCACCCATTACCAACAGTTCAAAAGGTAGATGCTAGAAAACCAGATCTAGTGGTCCAAGGAAAGAAGACAGAAGTAGCATTGATCATTGAAATTGTTATACCCAGTGACTATAGTGTGTTGCATACAGAGAAACACAAAGTCATAAAATACCAGGATCTGCAGGAAGAAATGAGAGCAATGTGGAAGAAAGATACTCAGACAGTTCCAATACCGGTAGGAGCAATGGGTCTTATAAAAAAGAATCTACAGTCATATTTAGATATATTACCAGTCCATGTAACCCTATACGAATTGCAGAAGGAGTCATTACTGGGCACATTGCAGGTGCTGCGAAGAGCACTTTTGGCTGACATCAAAGATTGAAGCAACACTAATTTCATGAATTTTAATCATACTTTGACTTAGGAACAGGATCCATTCCCGTCATGGTATTAGAAACCCAAAAGATTTGCAGAAATTAGAAAACAGAGGGGATGAGATTGAATTTCTCCTTGTTTGTTTATGTACCAGACTACTGACATGTTGACAGTCTGAATTGCAATAGTCCCTACAGGGAGGGCACCTTTAAATGCCTGAAACACAAGTTGGACTGCTGTCATCTCTAGAACAGTAGTACTGTTCCAGTGGTTCTTTGTTCTACTACTCCTACCGTTCCAGAGATGAGAGCAGTCCTATTTGTGTTTCAGGCATTTCAAGATGCTCTCCCTCTAGGGACTATTGGGAATGGGTCTTCTTGTCAGACCACTTTCTAACTGAGATGCACATTCTGGAGAAGACCAACAAACTAGAGGACAAACTAAGCAGTTCCATCTTGATATGTCACGTCTCTCAATCAGTCTGTGGTGGAAATTATCTTCTGTCTTTGGGGACAACCTTGCTGCGACCTGTTTGTGAACCCCTACAACAACAAGTGCAGCAGGTACTTTGCTCTTATTCCTCATCAGGGGGAGTCACAGAGAGAGGCTGTAGTCCACACTTGGCCCTCGGGTCTCCTTTATGCTTACCCCTCTCCCTTTGATTCCCAAATTTCTACAGAAACCAAGTTGGCTGAAGAGCTCAGTAATCCTCATTGCCCCTTTCTGGCCTCGGCAAATGTGGTTCCCCTTCCTACAGTCATACCTTCATTATCCTTTATGGGTACTGGAGCCAACTCTGCATCTCCTCTCTCACCCATCAGGGATCCAACATCGCAACATAGAGGCCCTCAAACTAACAGCATGGTTTCTCCTCTTCCAGTAATGATTAGACAACCCAGGTGCTCTTCCCCTGTATGTATCATTATTTTTGCTTCTCAAAAAGAATATACTAAGAAAGTATACAAGAGCAAGTGGAAAAGATTCTCCCTTTGCACTTAGAATAATGAACTTGACCCTTTTTCTGCTCCAGTTTTTGCAGTTCTTGTTTCCAAATTTTTCAAATAAGGGAGACTACATGCTTCATCTCCTCGATGTACACAGACAATTTCATTGTTATCCTCACAAGACTGATCAAATTAGGAAATCAGATCAACTCTTCAGAAAATGCATGGTAACACAATATCTTTTATTCTAGCAACTTTCTATGTTTCTTAGTGCAATATTTAAAATTTGTCCCTATTTTGGGGCTTTGTCCCCCATTATTTTTAGTTTTGTCTAGATTTTTTGTGCCATGAGGTTGAGAGCTATGGCTAGACTCCACATAAGAAAGATTCAGTAATACCTAAAATACGTAGAATCCCAATATCAGTACCTTTTGACATTAAAAATTCCAGTTTTGATATTTGTAAAACAGGGACTGCTGTGGTGGGAATACCAGTTTTAATTGAATCCACGTCTCCCATTCTCTGGTTCCAGCTCCAATACAGTCTGTAAAGTCAGATGCCCCAAATTTTGCTTGGGGAACTGTGTCTTGGGGGTAAAAGAACAAGGTCTTTGGACCAAAGAATTGGCCAAAACACATAAAAGAGATGTTGTGGATTATAAATGCATGCAACTTTCTAAATTATCTATGGTCCCCAGAACCTCTACAGGTAGCTATAGACAACACCAAAATGATATGGTACGTAAACAGCTGGATTCAAACTCATATCCTCTGTTCAGATTAGCCATGCTAGCCTGGGATATAGCAATTCTGCACAGTCTCACTGTACAGGCATCTTACATGCCACCAGAGCAAAACATTGCAGTAGGCAAGCAGAGCATGACCAGGGCAGACCCTTGCGAATGGAAATTTAATGGGGGGGGGGTCTTCTATGATTTGAGGAGCACCTCAAATGGATCTACTTGCCTCCATCCACAGCAAACTGGCAAAATTCTGCTACAGTACTCATTACAAGCAGGCCTGGAAAACACATGTATTCTCATTTCCTTGGGTGGGAATGCTCCTGTGCCTTATCACCCTTTCCACTGATGTCCAGAGTCATTCTGAAAATTCAGAAGGACTCTGCAAAGGTTATGTGGTGACTGCATTTTGGCTCAGGCAACAGTGATTCTCCCTTCATTTGGAAATGATCGAGGGCAATTACCATGAGCTTCATCATAGACTGGATCCGCTCATGCATGACAGGGGTTGTTGATACATCCCAGCCTCATATAGTTTCAGTCGACTGCTTAGATGATAGAGAGGCAATGAAAATGACTACTAGAATATCATATATCAGCAAATGGAAAATATTTTCTAGTTGTTGCCATATTAAGAACCAGGACCCTTTTAAGACTATAATTTCTCTTGTTCTACAATATTTGTAGGAGTTTTTATCATCTGACCTTTCTTACTCCTCTGTCAAGATTCATCTGCTGGCCATTTCATCATGTCTGCCCATAGATCCCTCTCTTTCAATGCATTCCCATGTCAAGATGTTTTTGAAGGGGGTTTTCCATAACTGCCCACCTAGAAAGCTGGTGCCTCTTGGGATTTTAATATTGTTTTGGAAAAATTAACTTTTGCTACATTTGAACTTCCTCATCAGGCTGATTTAAGGTTCTTAACATGGAAAACAGTGTTACTGATTGCTCTGACTTCTGCAAGAAGAGTGTTTGAGTTGCAAGCTCTTATGGTAGGTCAGTCTTGTCTCATTTTCCTAAGATATTGTTTCTTTCGAAACTAATTATTCATTTTGTTTAATTTGCTATCCATCTCACAGTCTTCTTTCCATAATCTGAAAATGAGAGAAAACGGATTTTTATTATTTTAGATATTCACATACAACTTGTATACTCCGCGGTAGCGTTGTTGCCTCACAGCAAGAAGTTCTCCCATTCGATTCTTGGCTGAAGTGCGGGGAGTACCTTCTGTGTGGAGTCTGCATGTCCTCCCCGTGGTTGGGTGAGCATTCAAAAGACATGCGTAAATGGGCGTGCCTTTGTTGAAGGTCTGACGTCAAGCTGGCAACTCGGCGTTGGTGGAAATCTAACTGCCAATCATTAGCGGACTGGAGTTCCACTGTGGCAAACCCTAACTGGGAAAAGCCGAAAGAACAACAACAACATACAACTTGTATACTATCTTGACAGAACTAAAGCCTTCAGAAATTCTGATCACTTATTCATTAATTATGAAGGTAAGAATTAAGGACAACCAGTATTAAAAGTGACAGTTTCCAAATGGATATTCTATGCTATTTATTTTTGTTATAGCCACCTTAACAAGTCAATTCCAGGGAGGGCCAAGACACATTCTACTAGGGCTTTGGCTTCTTCAGTGGCATTTTGAAAAGGGGTGGACTCCAGAAGTATGCTGGAGGCAACTTAGTCCTCTGTACTTGCTTTTACAAAACACTACAAAGTAGACTCCTTTTCGAGGCCTAGAATAGGCTTTGCTCTAGAACCATTCATTGGGGCTCCTGGGCTCTCACCCTTCCTTCTCCCAAACTTTATAAGCTATGTGACTGAACCCATAATTGTTATGGCTGGTGTATCAGTAATCTAATGATGAACATAGCATAGTTCTGCAAGTAAATTTGCCATACAGTATGTATTAGAATATATCACTGTTGAGGTAGCCGCTCCCGCCATCCATCCCCCTTAATTTTGTGTATTTTTTGTTACCAGGGTCAGGACATTGATTTTTATTTACTTAGCACTGACTTATTTCAGGGCTCTAGCCTCCCTTTTTTCAGTTGGCATTTAGCTGTCAATGGTCTGACTGCTTGAAAGGTGCCCTTAAACTTTGGAAATTTACTATCTGTTATTTTTAAAGACTCAAAGACTCAAAGATTAGTACTAGGCTAACTGCCATTGTGAGCCATTTTAAGCCTAGCCAATTATCCCCTGTGAGGTTCAAACCCTGTACCTTATGTTTGTAAGGCAAACACCTTAATCATTAGGCCACCCTCCCAACCAAAGCGAGAGTGGGAGGAGTGTGAACTGAGTGTAAACCACAGGTACTTTGATGAGGTTCACTGCCCTTGTGAGCCATTTTAAGTCTAGCCAATTATCCCTTGTGAGACTCAAACCCTGCACCTTGTGTTTGTAAGGCAAACACCTTGACCATTAAGCCACCCTCCCAACTGATAGCTAAGGCTACTGCAGAAGTAATCTATTTGAACATTTACTTTTATGCAGGTTAACACAGTAGTAAGATCTACAATCACCTTTATGATATCAGCAAGTGTAAGGAAACTAATGCCTTAGCCAGACACATAATGGAATTTCCCTCACACAGCTTTTGCTTTAGGGTACTACAAGTACTAGGACAGAGGATATGGGGTGGAGATCTAGTCAATGAACTAGCTATAGCAGAGTTGAGATGGATTCTTAAACGTGGCTCACACTTATCTCCAGGGCTAAATAACTATGTGTCGATAAGACCAATACTTGAGTTAAAAAATATTTAGGATACAACATGAAGTTTTTAGTTTTCTAGTTTTTTCTTAATTTTTTATTTATGCATTAATAATGATAGTTGAGTTGTGCTTGGATTTATATTGATTATATATATATATATATATATATATATATATATATATATATATATATATATATATATATATATATTTTATAGCATGACCATTAGGTAATTTATGTATTATTCCATTATATATTATATTATTTGTTTCATTTTTTAACAGTTGAGCTAGATGTTTTATATGTGCATGCGTATATATATATATATATATATATATATATATATATACTTCTTGAATCCATTCATAATGTACTCTTGTATATATTTATATACTTTTGCTATTGAATGTTGATTTGATCTGTGTGTTTGCTCTTTAAGAGAGGATAGTAGCGATGGGGCTGACTGACTGTATATTTAACTAAAAGTTTTCAAATTTGTTAATTAATTGGTTAGCTAATTTCCCGCCTTACTGGGTTGTGAGTGTATATAATAAGGATGTAATTTTTAACGTTCAATTGTCTGAAGAAGCGTAGGATTTCCTACGCGAAAGCGCTTACCTTGTTGGATGAAATAAACTACTGGTTTTATCGCACATTGCTGCCTGCAGTTCTTTTGGCTCCGTTTGTGGTTTGGTACTCCTTTTATTGTTTGCATTTGCACAGTAGTAAGATGTGAAAGCCACCACTACCCTTCACAGCATTTTCTCACTATTTATGAAAATGACACAAGCGAGCACCAGAGAATATTGTCCACATTACTACATAACAGTATGCTTATAACTACTTAAAAGTAAGCAGATAAGTACTTAGCAGCTGTTCCTTATTTTGCCTCAGAAATTTGGTCTGTCCCTCCTAAAACTGTGCTTTGTGCCAAAAAGTAAGAATTAGAATCATTAGAAAAATGTCAGGCATTACAGATACAGACTTTTTTCTCTTTAGACATTCCATGCATTTTCCTATTCTGTCAACTTTATGAGTAACGTGCAGAAAGTGTTCGTAATTTTTGGGGCCTTTACGCCTAATTATTTGTAGCTTTTTCCCATATTTGCGAAGTAAGAGATTGAGAGCTCTGACCACGGTTAATTTTGTTTCGCCATCACAAAAGTCAGTAATAACTCCTTTAAACTGTAGGTTCCCTGCTTAATTTCTATATGGCTTACACCATTTCATTGCTTGGTAAGTGGAATGCAGTATTGCTGAACTGTATCTCTCGACTGTCGAGTTTTTTGCAGAATGTCCAGATTTTCACCTGATATTTTTGGTCTGTTTCTCATAAATTTTGTGGGTTTCTGGCAAATTACTGAGGACTGAAGTAATGACATGCATTTGGTTTCAGACTTCATATCCTATCAAAAATGCATGCTAACACAAATCATGTTATTCTAGCAACTTTCTAAGTTTATAAGAACAATATTTAAAATCTGTCCCTATTTTTGGACCTTTGTCTCCCCCATTAGTTTAGGCTTTGTCCAGATTACTTGTGCTAAGAGTTTGAGAGGTATGTGCTGAACGCAAACCTGGGATAGCGAAGATGGAACAATAGAATTCTTTTGCTGGTCCTTCACAACACATGAAGTGTCAGTAAACTTGAATTCATTCACTTACACATATTCTTTGTCTCTGCTTTTCATCTGATGTCAAACAGCAACATTTAAAGGGTTTAGGCTGTTACATGGGGAGATGTAAAGCCTATTTCCTTTGTATAATTTTACTTAAATACTTTAATGTGAAAAACTGATATAGCATCACCCCTTCCCACCCCACTGTCTTTGTATTTTTAACTTTCCATAGATACTACGTCTTCCTAATTAACTGCAGACTGGGATGGTAGATGCTTGAAATTCCTGAAATCATCTGGCAGGGAGTTAAATAATTCTGTTCCTGTGTTTATAGAAAGAGTCAGCAGAAATAGGGTCTGTTTTAAGTGTCTAATCTTCCAGGAACATTTGCCAGTTCACCTTTTTTGAACTGTGTGAGTATTTTAAATGAAGCATCTGGGGGTAAGAGCATGTGACTTTGCTGCTGCGTTTTTATACTGGTTTAAGTTACAGAAATGAACCCAGAGAAGCAAGTCATCCTGCTGGAGCAGGTGATAAGAAGATGCTGCTGTTGGGCAGCAGTCCAGCCTGTGGAGACGGGCTGTCAGAACTCATTATCCCCCACAGTGAAGCATGGATTTTTTCTTGTCTGCAGAAATGTGCTATTTGTTAGTGAGGTTTACCAACACATCAGTACTAGACTGTAGGAATCTAGAGAAGGTAAAACAAATGCAGCGATTATCACTGTACATCAGAAAAATAGATTTTTTTCACTACAGTCCACAAGTTCCCGGGTATTACTTGTCTATATTTGTTTACTGGATGAATACCTGGGAAATCTTTCTTTCTCAGGCCTGCTATGAATGAAGTATCTCACAGTAGTACATCTGTGTAGTTTTTATGAAGGTGGAGAGACAAGACTGAGGGAAGAGGTAGAAGGCAAGAGGACCTATTACTGTTAAAGAGACACAAAAATGTTGAAGTGGTTGTGCATTTGAATTCTAGTTTTGTCCACTAAAACTACAGTTGCAAAACTAAAGGAAATTAGATGACCAACAGGTTTTAACTGCATAGGTGACACTTTCAAGGTGACATATAGCCATGGGTTACTTTGAGAATGTAGTTTGTGAGGTCACTTTGGTTGTTTATCTCCAGGATGGGTTAATCAGATAGACATCCACAGCCAGTGATTGTTTTTATGATGTATGCTACTGCAATGTAACAGAAAAAAATGAAATCCAAAAAGTAAAATAATAATAATAATTATAATAATGAATACAAGAAGAAGACAAAATGCTTATTTGTAAAATAGTGTTTGCTTCTGTTTTCTTTCCCTTCTGCATTGAGAACTGATTTAGTAAGCTGGCACCTTTGCAGTCTGTTGTATCTTGTTATATGGTGTCTTGTTGCCATAGTCAGGGTGGTGTAGCAAGTGGAATGGCATTGACAAGACAGATATAACAGTGCAGTTCTACTAGGTAATAGCATGGCTGTACACCATAAACTGTTTGCCCAGTTAATTTGCTAAGCTGGATTTGACTGGTTTGTTATTGTTATTTCAATGAAGAGTTTCAGCATAAAAAGCATATCTTAGAATTTTTAGATTACACATATGCAATGAGGCAGCATTGCAGTCACTACAGTGGAATTACATTACAGTGGAAAAAGTATATTCACAGGTTGATTTTTTAATATCTTGTGACAAGTTTACTAAGTTGCTGACAGGCAAAAAAAACCTGGCTTGAAAGAGAGCTATGAGGCTGGACCAAAAGATAGAAGAGGTGTGCATAAGTCATACTTCCAGTGCCACAAGAAAGGTGGAGTGAACAAGACACCTCCCTTTTCTGCCATTTTGTAGGGCAATATTTTTTTTTTTTAAGTTTGACAGTAAGAAGGTGTCATTAATTAATTATCACTTAAAGACAGCTTGTAAACTATCAAACTTCTCTTTTTTATTAAAGTTAATAGGAATAGGAAATATTTAAAAAAAATTTGACAGCTTATAAACTGGCAGTAAGAAAGTGTCATTAATTGTTATCACTTAGACAGCTTGTAAACTGTCAAACATCTCTTTTTTATTAAAGCTAGCACTTTTAAAAAATGGAACATTTTGACAGACAGTTAAGCTTTCTATAAATTATCATGATCGCTGCTTGTGGACAGTGTTTTTAAGCTGTCAAATATTTAGTCGTAAAGTTTGATGGTTTAGACCTGTCATGAAGTGATTACTTATAGACAGTAAGAAAGGACAGCAAATGGGCATGCTTCTCAGGGTGCCACAGTGTCAGATGATGAGAACCAGGCGAAGTAAGCACTATCAATTTGGAAGTAGGAATGAATAAGTGCATAATTTCTACTAAATACTATTTTCTTTTTGGTATAATTTTAAGAACTATACAGTGTATTTCACTAGTTTGTAAAAATGAAGTGGAGAAGAAAGAAAAAAAAAACATAAGTAAGAAGAGAACAAGGGGCAGAAAACATAATATTTTTGCACAAACTGATGTACGCAGATGTTCATCGTGTTTCACTGTTGCAGTCATTACATTTGGGTAATCTGCTGGCAGGTTGCCCTCAGTCGGCCTGATTAACAAAGTCTTGGGTCCTGCGCCGGTTGCTATCTCTTCTTCCATGACGTCAGGTTGTCAGGGGTATAAAGCATGCAGCCGACGCCATTACATCAGTCTTTCTTGCCGCGCAGTGCCCGAAGCAGAAGCAGTTCACAAGTGCCAGTCGGCCGACTCCTGAAATTTTCGTTTTCAAGTTTCAGAACCGAAGTCTTCAACTAAAAGCTAAGTACTCCGTTGGGGAAACTTTTTCTTGCTCCTTACCGATGTCAGTAAAAGTTGTATTACTTGTGGGAAGCAAATACCTCATAAGGATTTTCATTCGTACTGTATTCCTTGCCTAGGCCCTGACCACAATATACCTTGCTGTCGGTTTTGTGCTTTATTTAATCAGCGCACTATCTGTCGATGGTACATTTTTGCTTCTAAATATTTCGGCTCTCGGTTTAATTATCCAGAAATGACGTCGGTTAGCCATCCGACTACCGGAATACCGAAAAAACACAAAGAAAAAGACAGAGACAGGCCATTGAGGTCCAAAACTGCCACCGACTCTTTTCCTAAGCCAGTCGCCAGTTCGCTGGTACTCAGTGAGGCACTTTCGCAGCCCCAGATTTTCAGGCCTCTACTGAGACCCATTCGGAGTCCGGTATGCAGCGAGATGCTTCACATTTGGAACCCGCGGATGTCTTTACCTTGGATGGGTCCGGAGCCACTGAGCAGGCACCAGCTTCTGAGGGTGTATTCAGGCCTACAGACTTGCATATTAAACCGACTCCAACTTCAGTACTAAGGCCTAAATCTTGATCTATGTCTAAAAAACCGATGCCCAGGCCACAGCTCAATGCCAAGAAGTGCAGTGTCATCCCCTTTGGTAAAAACTCTGTACCCATGAACTACCAGATAGGCAGCAATCTACTTAACACCGAATGCATGATAAGAGACCTTGGGACCCAGGTGGACAGTAGTCTCTCCTTTGATAGTCACATCACCACAGTAGTCAGGAAGTCCTTCTACATGACACACCTCCTCATAAAAGGGTTCTCATCCAGGAAAAAAGAGGTCATCGTTCCCCTCTACTCGACACTCATTAGACCCATTATAGAGTACAATGTCCCTTTTGGAATGTACCTCACAAGATATCTGCAGCAGCTGGAAAGGCCACAGAAGGACTTCACAAAGAGGATCACTGGACTCAAACAAATGCCCTACACTGACCGTCTCAAAAAACTCCAGCTTTACTCCGTAGCATATCGCCTACTCCGAGGTGATCTCTGCCTAACATATAAAGCTGCGTCAAACCCAGAGCTGCTGGACATGCTACACCTAAAGAAATCCCAATCCCTCCGAGCTACACACTCTAGAGACCTAAACCTTGTCACCACAATAAACAGGACATGCTGGAGGGATAGATTCCTATCCCAGAGACTTCCCATACTCTGGAACAGGCTACCCATCTATGTCAAGCAAAGTTCTTCATTAGCACTCTTCAAGAAAGTTCTTCATTAGCACTCTTCAAGAAAAATCTTGATGAGTGGATGGGAAATAGGAAATACACCCCAGGGATCACTTCTGTGTCTCTGCTCGACAGTGGCACAGGAAAATAACTTTCTTGGGTGGCGTAAGCCAGGGAACCTTGTTGGCTAGGCTTACGTAGGCCCTTGGGCCAATAGCCTAGCACCTACCTATGAACCTATGAACCTATGAACATGTTCAGGCCCCTATGTCTAAAAAACAAATGATCAAAATGGCTGAAGATTTAATTACTTTAATCAGCGGAAGTCAACCCCCCCCTCCAAGAGGCCTAGGATTGAATTTGACTATGAATCTTCTGAACAGGACTCTGTTTCTTCTGACTCTTCTAATGATCTGGATTTGTCCATACCTACTTATGAGGAGTCTGATGCAGAGGATTCCATTCCCTCTGCCTCTCCGCCTGAGGATTTCTCTTTTGGGGAAACTTTACATACCTTAAGGGAGCATTTCCACTGGGAAAGTCAGGATTTCTCTGAATCCAAAAATAGGCTTAGTGATTTCCTTCTTCTTCCTCAGCATAGGCCTTTGGCTATACCTCCTGTATTAGATATTGTTGATGATGTGTTTTCAGAATCCAGTATGGCCCCTGATTCCTTTCCTCCAGCCCCTAGCAAACCAGACAGGTACTACAGGTATGTTCATCGTGCATACAGCTGCAGTCATCACACTTGGGTTATCCTGCCATCAGGTGGGTCCTCGGTCGGCTGAATTCCAAAGTCTAGGTCCGGCGTCGGTTGTCGTCACTTCTTCCCTGACGTCAGTGTGACAGGGGTATAAAAGAGGCAGCCATCGCCATTTTTTTCAGTCTTTCTTGCCGTGCGGTGCCCGAAGCAGAAGCAGTTCGCAAGTGCCGGTCGGCCAGCTCCTGAGATTTACGAAAAGTATTTCAGCCGAAGTCTTCTTTAAAGCTAAGTACCCCGTTGGGGAAACTTTTCTTGCCTCAGACCGATGTCAGTCAAAGTTAATAATTGCATTTCTTGTGGGAAACAAATACCACATAAGGATTTTCACTCTTACTGTATACCTTGCTTAGGGCCAGACCACGACGTCTCGGCCTGCTGTTTTTGTGCTAGGTTTAACAAGCGCACTATTAAGCGCCAGGCGGAGTACGCCCTTCATTATTTTGGCAAAAAATTTAATTATATCATGTCGTCGGATATACCGACGCCAGTTTTAGGCAAAAAACGCAACGATAAGGACAGACATCCGAGGCCTGCACCGAGTACTGATATCACGCTAAGGCCTACTACCGGTTCTCCGGTTCTCAGCGAGGCACCTACGCAGCCCCTGACTACTGATGAAACTATTTTACCGGCGACTTCAGTACCCGAGGTCGCAGGTTCCTCGGTCTCCACTGCAGATACCAGTGCCATTCTTGGCGGAGAAACGGAAAGTTTAGCGAGGCCTGCCATTTCTGAAGGCATTTTCAGGCCTACCACCTTCTCTATTAAATCTAAAGCTCTAGTGAAAATTAGAAAACAGGGTCCTCAGACCCCCTCTCAAGGCCCCATGCCTAAAAAACAGATGCTTAAAATGGCTGAGGATTTGATTACACTCATCAGGGGTTCTCAACCCCCCTCAGACAAAAGACCCAGGTTGGAGGAAGACTACCCTCCCTCAGACCAGGCTTCTATTAACTCAGACCTTTCAGAGGACCAGGATTACGCCAATTCCCCATTTGAAGACTCTGATGCTGAGGAGTCTATTCCCTCGGTCTCCCCCCCTGAGGACTACTCTTTTGGGGAGACCCTACATACATTGAGAGAGCACTTCCACTGGGAAGGCCAAGATTACTCAGATTCCAAGAAAAGGCTCAGGGAATTTCTGCTGCTTCCCCAACATAGGCCCCTGGCTATTCCTCCTGTCTTAGATATTTTAGATGATGTGTACACAGAAGCCAGTCTTAATCCAGACTCTTTACCTCCTGCCCCTGTTAAACCAGACAGATATTACTGGGTTCCTGATTCCCACCAGTTCCTTTATAAAAGCCCTTCTGCTGACCCAGAAACTATTTCTTAGGGTCCCAAGGGGATTAAGGCCTCTACTGCTAAAAACCCTTTACCTTCAGAAAGAGATTCCAGAGCATCAGAAAGGTAGGGGGAAAAGGTGTATACATCAGCCACTTTAACCATGAGGGCATTAAACTGTCAATTTCATATGTTAAAGTACCAGCAGTTCTTGCTATCTCGGCTGAAAAGCAAAATGACACAAACAGAACAACCAGATTTGAAAGAGTTGCAGGATTTGTTGCATGGAGCAGAACAAGTGGGGAAACATACCTTTGTGGTTTTGATGCTTTAGAGGCCTCATGTAGAGCTGCTGTCACGGGGTCTGTCATACGTAGACACGCTTGGCTCAAAGAGCAAACCTTACCAGATCATGTCAAAGCAAAGTTATTAGATGCACCACTACAGAAAGATGTATTGTTCGGTGTTAAAGCTCAGGAGGTACTAAAGAAAATGGAGGAAAAAGCGAAATCTATGCAAACAATTAAAGATTTCTTGCAGGTGCAGCCTCCACGCTTTAGCAGAAACTGGCCTTCAGAAAATTGGTCCTTTCCAGCCACAGACAGACCCCAAAGGGGTAGATACAGACGCCCAAGGGGTAGAGGACAACCTCAAGGATCTTACAGAGCTAGCAGTGGCAAGCACCAGCGCCAACAGGTGGAGAAGATAGACCACAGTCATTTAGAAAACAGACACAATGACTTTCCCCTATGCCTGCCAAACAAAGCTATAATGGCAGCACCTTTGGGGGGAAAACTGGCCTTATTTTCAAAAAAATGGCACATTGTTACAAAGGACAAATGGATTCTGGATATTATGGACAGAGGCTACAGGTTCCACTTTCACACCCTTCCAAAAATGAGAGGCATGCCAAACCTGCCACAAAATCAATGGGCAGAGGCACAAAAACAAATTTCCGCTCTCATGAATATGAAAGCAATTCAAGAGGTACCTGCAAAAGAACAAGGTCAAGGTTTTTATTCAAGACTATTTCTGGTACCAAGGAAGGACAAAGATTGGAGACCCATCTTAGATCTATCTATTCTAAACACATATCTAGAGGTACCAAAATTCAAGATGCTCACATTACAGCAGCTTCTTCCCATGCTGGGCAAGGAGTCTTGGCTGGTAACGTTGGACCTCAAGGAGGCATACCTGCATGTCCCTATCAGACAAGATTGCAGAAGATACCTCAGATTTCTTGCAGGTTCAACCCATTATCAATTCTCTGCATTGCCCTTTGGCTTATCTACTGCGCCCAGAGTGTTTACGAAATGCCTGGCATTAGTAATTGCTTTCTGCAGACAACGAGGAATACAAATCTACCCATATCTGGATGACTGCCTGATCCAAGCGGACAGCAAGGACATTCTATTGCAGCATCTGGCATTTGTAATAAAACTGTTAAACTGCCTGGGGTACACAGTGAACAAAAAGAAATAAAAACTAATACCCTCTCAATAGATAATTTTCCTGGGTGCAAGCTTAAATACAACTGCCCAGATGGCTTACCTCACGCCAGACAAACAAGGGCAACTGTCTCAATACTTCAACAAAATGGCAACTTTAACCAGGCTAACTGCAAGGAAAATCCTGCAGGCTCTGGGGTTCATGGCATCTTGCATCCTACTAATACCATTTGCAAAGCTGCATATGAGGAAACTACAATGGTACCTAAAAAACTTATGGTCTCAACACAGCCACAGCTTGGAAACAATTTTACCACTCATTCCATGCCTTCAAAAGGAATTTTTGTGGTGGGCTCAAGCATGCCAAAGAAACACGGGTCTCCCTTTCTGTATACCACAAGCAAGTCAAATCATCACAACAGATGCCTCAGACTATGCCTGGGGAGCACAAATGGCAGATCAGTGCATCCAGGGAAAATGGTCCCAAAAACAGATGCACCTACACATCAACCAAAAGGAGATGCTAGCTGTGCAAAATGCTCTTATGACCTTCAAGGACCTACTACATCCGGGCCAGCTATTAATAAGGACAGACAACACCACAGTCATGTGGTACATAAACAAACAGGGAGGGATGCATTCATACCCACTGTGCAGGCAAGCTATGACCCTGTGGAACACAGCATTGGAATTACAAGTTCAACTACAGGCACAATTCCTGCCAGGAAAGGAAAACACACTGGCAGACAACGTAAGCAGAAATATGACAGACCCACACGAATGGAAGTTGCATCCTCAAGTCTTCTCAAAGATAACTCAAGCATGGGGACAGCCAGACATAGATCTATTTGCTACCCACAGAAATTACCAGTTGGAAAAATTCTGCTCAAGGATCTATCATCCACAGGCCTGGAAAGTGGATGCACTCTCTTTCAATTGGACAGCATTGACAGTCCATGCCTTCCCGCCTCTACCTCTACTGACCAAAGTCCTATTAAAAACCAGAGCAGAGAGGCCACAAATGATTCTCATTGCTCCATACTGGCCACGACAGCACTGGTACCCTCTCCTAAAGAGCCTGTCACACTCACCACCATGGATCCTACCTCAAGTTCCTCTTCTGTTGTCCCAGCACAACTACAAGACCCTTCACAGCCAGCTCAGAACTCTAAATCTAGCTGCATGGAAAATACCTTAATTTGCCAACAGACTCTCCTCTCCAAGGAGGTACAGGATGTCATCTTGAAGGCCAGGAGACCCTCTACTAGAAAAACCTACTCCGCCAAATGGAAACGATTTTGTTCCTGGAATCAAGCAAAGGGCCAGAATCCTTGGGTAATAAATATACCTCAGATTTTACAGTACCTAGCTGAGATGTTAAACAGTGTCCTTTCCTTCTCTTCCATCAAGAGCCATGCTTCAGCCATTTCAGCACAATACAATACGGATCCTCCTTTATTCTCACATCCTCTATTAAGGCAGTTCCTCAGAGGGGCAAAAAATATAAAACCTCCATGGAAACCACCAGCTCCAGCTTGGGACCTCAACTTTGTATTAGAGAAGCTGACACTGCCTCCTTTTGAGCCGGCTTCTTCAGCAGAGCTACAATACTTGTCATGGAAAACAGCCTTGCCTCTGGCTATTACCTCAGCACTCAGGGTTTCGGAGCTACAGGCCCTCATGGCTGTGCAACCATTCATCATTTTCCATCAGGACAGGGTTTCCTTACGAACCAACCCTACCTTCATGCCAAAGGTAGTATCCAGTGTGGCTTTGAATCAGACTATTCATTTACCTACCTTTTATCCAAATCCACAAAACAAAGGGGAGAGGCTTCTACACTCCTTGGACATTCACAGGCAACTTCGTTATTACTTGGACAGAACAAAGTCATTCAGGAAATCTGAGCAGCTCTTTGTGTCCTGTGCTACAGGTGCTCAAGGAAAGGCTATTTCCAAACAGACTATTTCAAAATGGATAGCCCACTGCATACGCTTTTGTTATTCATTCCATGGAAAATCAGTGCCTGCATACATCAGATCCCACTCCACCAGGGCTACAGCTACCTCAGCAGCTTTCCTCAGGGGGGTCCCTACCAAGGACATTTTGGAAGCAGCTACTTGGAGTTCAGTGCACACTTTCACCAAGCACTACCACCTTCCACTATACTCAAAATCTAGAGCGGGCTTTGCCACAGCAGTCCTGCAGGGCATTCTAGCCCCTCCTAATTCCGCTTAGTACCAGCCACCCTTACTTAGCTTTGGGATTCTACCCAAGTGTGATGACTGCAGCTGTATGCACGATGAACATAGTACAGTTTTGTACCTACCATAAATGTAGATGTTCGAGTGCGCATACAGCTGCAGTCCAGGTTACCCTCCCTCCATCCCCTCTTAGGACAGGGCTTATGACAAACACCTTTAACATACAACCTATTTGGGGTATTCCTTTATGGTGTATTTGCTTGCAACTACTGTTTTGATTTATCTACTTATGTATGTTTGCATAACATCATGTATTGCCTTCTTTTCTGGGGGCACCTGACATCTGGGGCAAGAAAAACTGAAGAAAATGGCATCGACTGCCTCTTTTATACCCCTGTCGCACTGACATCAGGGAAGAAGCGACGACAACCGACGCTGGACCTAGACTTTGGAATTCGGCCGACCGAGTACCCACCTGACGGCAGGATAACCCAAGTGTGATGACTGCAGCTGTATGCACACTCGAACATCTACATTTATGGTAGGTACAAAACTGTACTTTCCTGACTCCCACAAATTCCTTTTCAAGAATCCTGTTGCGGACCCTGACACTATTTCTCAGGAGCCCAAGGGCATTAAGGTTTCTACTGCTAAAAATCCTACCCCTTATGGTAGGGACTTCAGGGCGCTGGATAGATGGGGTAAAAAGGTTTATACTTCTGCAACCTTAGCAATCAGGGCTTTAAACTGTCAATTTCATATGCTAAAATATCAACAGCATATCATGGGACTGCTTAAACAGAAAATGATATTGATTTCTGACTGTGTGGAGAGTAAAGATTTTCAGGATTTATTGCATTCAGCTGAACAAGTTGGCAAACATACTTTGCAATGTGGTTTTGATTCTTTAGAGACCTCTTGCAGGGCTGCTGTTACTGGGTCTGTGCTCAGAAGGCATGCTTGGCTTAAGGAGCAATCTCTGCCTGATCATGTTAAAGCAAAACTTTTGGATGCTCCTTTACAGCAGGACCACCTGTTTGGCAATAAGGCTGAAGAAGTTCTAAAAAAGATGGAAGCTAAAGCTAAATCTATGCAAACTGTGAAAGATTTCTTACAAGTGCAACCTCCTACTAAGAACTGGTCCTTCCAGCTCCTTCCAGAGCCACTACGACCAAACTCAGAAATTCCAAAAGCACCAGGTTTTAGTCCCAAGGGACTTTCAGAACTAAGCAATGGAGTGCTTCCACTTCCAAATCTGGAAACAACAAGGCACCATCCTATGGTAAACAGTCTTAATGACTTCCATTTGAAATTACCAAGCACTTTCCTCTTAGCCGCCCCTTTGGGGGGAAAACTGGCTATTCATTCAAGAAACTGGCAACTTATAACCCAGGACAAATGGGTTTTAAACACAGTGTCCCAAGGATACAGATTTCATTTCCACACGCTGCCAACTCCAAATGGGTGGCCAGACCTGCCCCCAAATCAGTGGGCAGAGGCTCAGAAACAAGTTCTTTCCCTCCTAAACATGGGGGCTATTCAGCTAGTACCAGAAAAGGAAAAGGGGTGAGGTTTCTATTCCACACTTTTCCTGGTACCCAGAAAAGACAAATCATGGCGTCCAATTCTGGACTTGTCTACTCTAAACACCATTCTGGACATTCCAAAATTCAAGATGCTGACTCTTCACCAGTTACTTCCTATGCTAGGCAAGGATGCCTGGTTGGCAACTATAGATTTAAAAGAGGCTTACCTGCATATCTCAATGAGGGAATCTTGCAGAAGATACCTACGCTTTAATGCAGGCTGCATGCATTATCAGTTCTCTGCACTGACCTTTGGCTTGTCTACTGCACCCAGGGTATTCACAAAGTGCCTGGCTCCAGTAATTGCATTTTGCAGGCAAAGAAATATTCAAATACATCCATACCTGGATGATTGTCTAACTCCGGCAGAAAACCAGGCCATTCTTCTAAAACATCTGGTGTGTGTAAAAAGAGTTCTAACCTGTCTAGGGTACACCATAAACGAAAAGAAATCTCAACTGGTACCCTCTCAAAAAATTACATTCCTGGGTGCAAGCTTGAATACAACTGCCCAGATGGCTTTCCTTACGCAAGAAAAGCAAATTCATTTAGTGACTTACTTCAAACAGGTGGCCACAAAAACCCTGCTATCTGCAAGGCAAATACTGCAAGCCTTGGGGTTCATTGGCTCCTGCATTCTTCTAATTCCATATGCAAGACTGCATATGAGGAAACTTCAGTGGTACTTAAAAAGTTTATGGAGTCAACATTGTCACAACCTGAAAACAATGATTCCTATCATACCTTGCCTGCACCTACAGTTCCTATGGTGGACAGAGGCCTGCCACGAAAACAAGGGACTGCCATTCACTCCACCCCCTGCCGCCCAAACCCTAACTACAGATGCTTCAGACGATGCATGGGGGGCTCATCTGACAGGGAAGTGCATTCAGGGCAAATGGAGCCCAAATCAAATGCACCTTCATATCAATCAAAAATAAATGCTAGCTGTACAGAATGCACTGACAGCCTTCAAGGACTACCTTCATCCAGGACAATTACTGATAAAGTTGGACAACACCACTGTTATGTGGTACATAAACAAGCAGGGGGGTACATATTCGTACCCCCTCTGCAGTCTAGCCATGGCATTGTGTAACACAGCTTTGAGCTACCAAGTACAACTGCAAGCTCAATTCCTGCCAAGGAAACTGAATGTTCTGGCAGACGAACTAAGCAGAAATCTCATGGACCCACACGAATGGAAACTGGAACCATGGATTGTCAGCATGTTGACACGCAAATGGGAGAGCCCAGACATAGAGCTTTTTGCCTCACCCCAAAACTACCAGTTGGACAAAGTTTGCACAAGAACTCATCACAAAAAAAGCCTGGAAATTGGATGCTTTGTCCTTCAGCTGGAAAAACCTATCAGTCTATGCCTTTCCTCTCCAAAGTTCTACTAAAAGTCAAACAGGACAAACCAAAAATGATTTTGATTGCTCCAGACTGGCCTTGCCAACAGTGGTACCCACTCCTGCACAGTGTGTCACACATTTCACTGTGGCACCTGCCTCAGACACCTTCCTTACTGTCTCAGGAGGAGAATCAAATTCTGCACCCTCAGCTCCAAACATTGAATCTTGCATCATGGCTGATCACTTAAATTCCCCCTTGGCATCCCTCAGCAAACCTGTGATAGATGTTATTTTGGAGGCGAGAAGACCTAGGACTAGAAAATCTTATGCTGACAAATGGAAAAGATTCTGTGCCGGGAATCAGTCTCAAGGGATGAGCACAGCAGTGCCCAATTTACCTCAGATTTTGCAATACTTAACTAAGAAGCTTCACAAGGGCCTGTCTTTTTTTCTTCTATAAAAATCTATGCTTCAGCCATTTCAGCTCATTACAACACAGACCTCCCCCGCTTCTCTCATCCTCTTCTAAAGCAGTATCTCAGAAGGGCCAAAACCTTGAGACCACCCAGGAGAGCACCAACCCCTGCCTGGGACCTTAACTTTGTATTGGAGAAACTCACTCTACTTCATTTCGAGCCAGCTGCTACTGCAGACTTAAAATTTCTTTCCTGGAAAACAGCCTTCCTTTTAGCAATCACTTCAGCTAGAAGGATATCTGAATTACAGGCCCTTATGGCAGTGGAGCCTTTCATCATCTTTCATGCGGACAGGGTGTCACTCAGGACCAATCCATCATTCATGCCCGAGGTGGTATCCAGTGTGGCTCTTAATCAGTCCATTCATTTGCCAACTTTTTTTCCCAATACACAGAACAAGGGGGAGCGGATTCTGCATTCATTGGATGTACACAGGCAACTTAGATTCTACTTGGACAGGACTAAATCTCGAAGAAAATCTGAACAACTGCTGTTAGCATTTGCTGCAGGGGCAGAGGGAAAGGCTATTTCAAAGCAAACCATTTCTAAATGGACAAGCCGTTGTATTCATTTCTGTTATAAGCACCGTGGAAAACCTGTCCCCCAGGGGATCAGATCTCATTCCACCAGGGCGGCATCTACTTCAACAGCCTTTCTCAGAGGTGTTCCTACCAGGGATATTCTAGAAGCTGCTACCTGGAGTTCGGTTCATACTTTCACCAAGCATTATCACTTACCAATTTTCTCTAAATCCAGAGCTGGCTTTGCCACTGCTGTTTTGCAGGGCCTTATAGCTGGTCCTAATGCTGTATAAATCCATCCTCCCAGCCATAGCTTTGGAAATCTACCCAAATATAATGACTGCAACAGTGAAACATGATGAACATAGTACAGTTGTGAACACTTACCATAATTAGTTAAGAAAAAGCTTAGCCCTGTGTTCTAATTTATTTTTAATTTAAACGTGGTTTCTACTGGACGCTATTTTTATTTTTTACATGCTGGCTTTTTTTTTCTACAAGCTATTGCCCAGTGGATGAGTAGGTGAGTGTAGTGAGCATTATTCTTTGTTTTTAACTTACCATAATTAGGTTCATAGGTTCATACTAGGCTATCTGCCCTAGGGCATTTATAAGCCTAGCCAGAGTGTGTATGGCTTTCGCCACCCATTTTAAATAAATTTTGCTATGCCCTTTTTCGAGGTTAGTATACTGTGCCTCTGTCTAACAGTGACACAGAAGTGATACCCGGGGTAAACCTACGATCTCCCATCCACTCATCAAGATTCCTCTTGAAGAGAGTCAATGAGGGACTCTGCCTAACCTGGACTGGGATTTTATTCCAGAGTGAAGGGAGCCTCTGGGTTATGAATCTATCCCTCCAGCAAGTCCTATTTATTTCAGTGCTGAGGTTCAAGTCCTTCGAGCGCATAGCTCGATGGGATTTGGAGTTTCTGAGGTGCAGCATGTCCATTAATTTCGGGTTGGACATGGCTTTATACGTCAGGCACAGATCACCTCTGAGCAGGCGGTATGCCACTGAGTAGAGCTGGAGTTTCTTTAACCGGGCAGCATACGGCATCTGTTTGAGCCCCTTGATCCTCTTGGTGAGGTACTTTTGGGGTCTTTCCAGTTGCTGCAGGTGTCTGGTAAGGTACATCCCAAAAGGGGCATTGTACTCAATTATGGGCCTGATGAGGGATGAGTAAAGAGGCACAATGACCTCCCTGATCTAGATGTGAATCCCTTCATGATTAGGTGGGCTATATAAAATGTTTTTCTAACCACTTTGGCCACGTGGTTGTCAAATGAGAGATTGCTATCAACTTGGGTTCCCAGGTCCCTAATTACTTCTTCTGTACTTAATGGATTACCACCTATGTGGTAATTTGTGGGCACTTTGTTTTTGCCAAAGGGATGACTATACACTTTTGGTGTTTAGCTTGAGGCCATGGCTCTGGCACCAGTTGTCTGTTTCTATGAGGCCCTTTTAGAGGATGCTTGTGTCGGCTGGAGAGTCTATTATGGCCCAGTTTGCAGTCATCTGAACTTGGTCAGCCACAGTCCTTCCATGTTGGCCTGTACCTCCGAGAAATATATACCGAACAAGAGAGGTCCCAGGACTGAGCCTTGTGGGACGCCACTTGTAACTGGTTTGGAGTCTGACATGGCTCCAGCTATTCTAACCATGTGGGTTCTGTCCTTGAGCCAGTTTGCAACCCATCTAGTGACATAGGGGTTTATATTTAAGCTGGTGAGCTTATCTATAATGCCCGAGTGGGGTATTGTATCAAGGCTTTTGAGGTCCAGGTAGGCTGTGTGGACCACCTTCCCCTTGTCAATGGCCTTGGTGACTGTTTCAAAGAAATCGACCAGGTTTAAGAGGCAGGATCTGCCCTTAACAAAGCCGAACTGGGTAGGATCCAGTGTCTGTAAGTCCCCAATATCTTTATTTATAAGGTCCATGATGATCCTTTCCATAGCTTTGCAGACCAAGCTAGTGAGACTTATGGGGCGATAGTTTCCAGAATCTGTTGAGGCACCATCTTTGTGGAGAGGGACCACTGTTGCTGTACGCCACTCTTTGGGTACATATCCTGTAGTAAGGCTGAGATTGAACAGTAGTTTTAGGTTTGGGTTTAGCTCTTCTTGGAGTTCATGTAGGACGCAGCCCGGACGCCTGGTCCCATTGATGCTGTGTTTCTTGCTTTGGAGAGGGCAGCTCTTACCTGAGCATCTGAGATGTCAGGGGGGCAGCACTCTGCTGGGATAGATATTAGCCCTTTCGGTGGGGGGGAGAATTTTGCACTGAACCTGTCAGCTAGGATGTTGGCAATGTCTGTGGGTTCGGTCTATTTTTTTGTCATTTTGGACTAATTCTGAGCATATCTGGGAATTCCCACCCAGGTTCCTAACATAACTAAGGAAAGCCTTGTGATTATCCTTAGTGTCCTGTGCAATTTTTCTCTCGAAGCTGGCCTTAGACGATTTTATGAGTGCCCGTAGTTTTTTGCTAATACTGATCAGAGATGCCTTCCCTTTTTGGGATTTTGCTCTATCATGTAGTAGCTTCCTCCTTCTATTGTATAGTTTGTTTATGGCTGGGGTCCACCAGACAGGATGTCTGCCTTTGGAGGACTGGGTCTTGGTTTTGTTTGGGATTGCATGATCCATGCATTCCTGAAGGTGTTCATAGAATACGTTTATAAAGGATTTTGCGGTCTGGGTCAGATATCCACAGGCCCGGGGGCTTTGAAGGATTCCACCTCGGTTTTGAGGAGTGTGAAATTTGCTTTAGAGAAGTTTTTCACTGTGGTTTTCTGGGCATGGGGTGGGGTCAGGATGTGAATTTCCAGTGAGATTAGTTTATGGTCTGATCTTACCAGTGAGGGATACACTTCTGGTCTGGAGCATAGAGTCCCCATGTTGGTGATGATCAGGTCCAGTATGTTTTCCCCTCTTGTGGGAGTGGTAACAAGTTGTTCCATAGCATTTGAGTTTATAAATTCTAGGAACCTTTGGGCTAGGGTGTTGGAGCTAGAGTAATGCTCCCAGTCTATGGTTGGGTAGTTGAAGTCACTTTTCTGAAGTACAAGCAAACACAGGAGGGTTATGGCTGACAAAGTTTGCAGATGACTGCAAACTGGGCGCCATAGTCGAAAACACATCTGACACAGATATCCTCCAGAAGGGCCTCGCAGAAACGGATAACTGGTGCCAGAGCCATGGCCTGAAGTTAAACGCCAAAAAATGCATAGTCATACCCTTCGGGAAAAACAAGGTTACCCCTAGCTACCATATAGGTGGCAATCCACTGAGCACAGAAAAAGTCATCAGGGATCTGGGGACCCAGGTTGACAGTAGCCTTTCGTTTGACACTCATGTTGCTAAAGTAGTTAGGAAAACCTTCTATATCGCCCACCTGATCATGAAGGGATTCACATCTAGATCAAGGGAGGTCATCGCCCCTGTACTCATCACTCATTAGACCTATGATTGAGTACAATGCCCGCTCGAATGTATCTGACCAGACACCCGCTGCAGCTTGAAAGGCCCCAAAAGTTCCTCACCAAAAGGATAAAGGGTGTCAAAACTATGTCTTATGCTGCCCGACTGAAAGAACTCCAGCTCTATTCAGTCTCATACCGCTTGCTCAGAGGTGACCTGTGCCTGACATATAAGGCCATGTCAAACCCAGATTTGATGAATATGCTTCACCTCAAAAAATCTAGATCCCTCAGAACCACAAGGGCGGGAGACTTAAACCTTGACACGGTTATAAGTAGAACGTGCTGGAGGGACAGATTCATCACCCAGAGACTCCCTATGCTGTGGAACAAAATCCCGGTACATGTGAGGCAGAGCACCTCGCTGGCCTTGTTCAAGAGGAATCTTGACCAATGGATGGGAGATCGCAGATATACCCCAGGGATTACTTCAGTGTCACTGTTTAACAGAGGCACAGCAAAATGATAGGCATAGTTTTTATTCAAACTAAAGGGGTGGCGAAAGCCACATAACTATGGGCTAGGCTTATAAATGCCCTTGGGCAGATAGCCTAGTATGAACCTATGACCCTATGAACCCAATATAATGGTGTTTGGAGAGACCTTCATATTTTCCAGTGTTCTCAGGAAGGCCGAGTGGGGTTCCTGGGTTTGGGAGGGTGGTCTGTAGCAGGCTATAAACTGGAAGGCAGTTTTACCCACTGTTAGTTGCACATGGATAGTCTCTGATGCTTCGTGCTTTGCCACCAACCTGGAGGTGTGGGTATCTTTGACGAATATTGATACTCCCCCTCCTTTTGTATTTCGGTCCAAGTTTTGGGGCTGAAAAGCATGGTATGAGGTATAACCTGGTAGTGCTGGGGTGCTCTCGAGAGCCTTGAACCAGGTTTCTGTTACTGCACAGATATCGATGTTCTCCATGCTAAGGAGAGTTTCGAGTGCATGCATCTTGAGGTTTAGACTTCTGGCGTTGAGTAGCATTACTCTTAGTTTCTTATCCCTTGTGATACCTATGGAGGTGGGTTTGTCTTTTGAGCCTTGCCTAAAAAAGGCACTATGGGGGTAGCAAGAGCCTTTGCCAATATCCAAAAGCCCAGGGGTGACAGGTGCAAGCCGTCCCTAGCGAAGCATCGTGGTTTGTCGAGCATGTCATCCCAGGCTGACAGGCATTGGATCCTCTTTGAATGACACCAATACTTAAGCCAGTTGTTGAAATTGATAATCTTGTCTTCATACTGTGGCATCATTCTTGGTGAGGGTAAGATGCTACTCAAGGTCAGGGTCATACCGGCCTGGGCTACATGCTCAGAGAGCTCCTCTATGTCTCTTTTCATGTAGTCCAGGGAGGTATGTCTCAGGTCATTCACACCAGCATGGACAATGACTGAGTAATATTTGTACTTGCCTTGGAGTGACCTGAGTGCTTGTGTTATGTGGCGGATCCTAGCGCCCGACAGGCAGCTCACCGTGACCT
Organism: Protopterus annectens; assembly: GCF_019279795.1. Taxonomy (NCBI): domain Eukaryota; kingdom Metazoa; phylum Chordata; order Ceratodontiformes; family Protopteridae; genus Protopterus; species Protopterus annectens. Next base: position 1,505,236,036 of record NC_056729.1, read on the forward strand.
TCTCCTTGTTCAGCCTGGTGAGTGGGACGTCAGTGTGCCTGATGATAGAGTCACCTATTACAGGTGTATCAGGTGTGTTGTTTAGCCTTAAGGGCTGTGACTGTTCGGCACACTGGCTTTGTGAGCTATGTGTTGCACGTGTTTTGTTTTGGGGTAGCGGTTGCTTGGTGTCTGCTTTGAGGTCTCTGCTGCTTAGGCAGATTTTTATTTAGAGCCTCCAAGTATGTTTTTGTGTGTTTATGTGTTTGGTTTGCTGTCGTGGTAGGTCTATGTGAGACTGGAATTTTAGTGAGTGTGGTTTCCTTCTCCTCCTGATTGGTTACGCCAGTACTGAGTTGAGAGAGCTTAGCCTCCAGTTTGGCTATATGGTTGCATCTCTCACATGTGTTGGAATTTGTTGGGAGGAGGAGAGGGTTGTCTGTGTACATGAGGCAGTTGTAACATTGCCTCAAGATTCCCAGATTCACCAGCTGGACTGGAGAGGAGATTGACAACTGACCTTTGGACATGCTAGAATAGTATTGGGAATTTCTTTATAATTGAAAAAAATGGCCAATGGGGAGCAAGGTACTCCAGGGGGAGTTTGTGAGGGTGTAGTGCTTTTAATTTTTTAGTGCTGACTTATATAATTGCTTTAGTGAGCAAGTGCCAGGTAACTTAGATGCAAAAATGACAAACAGTAACTTTCTTTCAAGTGAAACAAGGAAATAAGTACAGTAAGCAATGCAGATATCACTAGGGATCCACAGAAGCGCTGAAAAGCCGCGTTTTAGGTGGAATTAGCTTTTCAGGGAAATAACAAGCATACAAACAAAACTAGATTCAGCAGGCCTGGATCTAGTCTATGCTACAGCAAACAAGGTGTACCAATTACAGTAAGAAATAGTTCAAATATGCAGACACTATAAGCCTTTAACCAGAAATTCCCAACTCAGAAGGGCAGAGTCCAGCCTCTTCTCCCACAAGAGTGCAGACCATGAACCTTCTTAATGTAAAATAACTGGCCTGAATCCCAGGTGCTTAAACCAGAACTAATACCCTTTTAGAATAACAGACACTGAGCCCTCAATCAGCAGTTCCCAACTTAGAAGGATGTAAGCTACCTGTCCTGCCACCACAGTGCAGCCCACAAACCTTCCTAATGTAAAACAACTGGTCTAAAGCCCAAGTGCTTAAACTAAAAGGCTTAGAATAAGTTACACCAAGCAGTAATAAATACAATTGAGTACTTTTAAAGTGACGCAAAAGCAAAATAAAGTAGGAAAAAACACAAATACAGTAAAAGCAGATAATTTTTTTTTTTTTCGAGTGTATTCACTGTTGCAGTCATGGTTATCCTCCCTCCAAACTGATGTAATGGTGTCGGCTGCATGTTTTATACCCCTGACAACCTGATGTCATGGAAGAAGGGGCAGCAACCGACGCAGGACCCAAGACCTTGTTAATCAGGCCAACTGAGGGCAACCTGCCAGCAGATTGCCCAAATGTAATGACTGCAACAGTGAATACACTCAAACATCTACATTTATGGTAAGTGTACACAACTGTACTGTAGAGAGGCAGATAGACAAGATAGTAGGAGACGGTTCTTAAGTTTTCATGACTCTTCTCTACTTTCTACTCACTCCTCCCACTTATATTACAGTTTACTCTTGGGTGTTCTGGTAAGTCAGTCAATTTTTTAGATGTTCAACTTTGGTGGGACATTATAGAAGGAAGATTTCACAGTAAAATACACCGGAAGGAAACTTTCACAAACAGTTATGTGCACTATACTAGTGCACATCCCCCACATGTTATTCGAAACATACCAAAGGGACAGTTCATCCGCGCTTGTAGGATGACTACTAGGGACCACGATTTATTTGTGGAATTTGAATTTATTAAAAACATGTTCCTTTCTAGGGGGTATCATTTACCCTTATTAAATTTGATTATCAATGATATAAATATTAAAAGGAAATCAAACTATAAGGCCATACTTGATGATGAGAACACTATTTTATCCATTTCGACTTTTACTAAAATGGAGAGCAATCATAATTTAGTTTGCTCTTTGGACATGAGTATTGACAACTACCAGATTCGTGACATTTTGACGAGAAATTGGAAAATTATTCATGGAAATTCAGACTTATTTAGTGTGTTAGGCAACAAACCCTCCTTCGTTTTCAGGAACACATACAATGTTAAAAAAGCCCTAGAACATCATTCTTACAAGCAAAATCAAGGAGACTTAAAAGTTAAAGGTATGTTTCCATGTAACAACTGTAGTACTTGTAGGTTTATAGCTAAAGGACCTGTCATTTGCCTTGACGGCATTGACCGTACCTTTGCTGTCCCTGGATATGTTACATGCAAGACTACAGGGGTAGTTTACATTAGATGTTAAGTTGTCTATCTCGCCTTCATTCTTGCTGGATGGGTTCGGAGCCGACCTCGGCTCCGACTCGGCCACTCTAAAGCTCGAGAGTTGGTTCCACCGGCTCGAGGCTCCCCTTATATCCCACAATGCTAGGCGAGAGTTACCTCAGATCTCGTTTGCCGCTACAGCTTCGAGGTTGGTTTTTCTACCGGTTCCTGGTAAGTTTTAGCTTTTTCTATAAAAAGTTACTCTTGTTTCCCCTTTTTTAGTTTAATTATTCCTAAATTAGTGTAGTTCATTAAACTCTATCCCCGAACCTATTTTCTTCCCGTTTCTTGTCAAAAGAACTTTTAGTTCTTCCCTTGGGCCTTAGGCCTTCCCTTCCCTAGGGAGTGTTTGTGTAGAGTACTACTGCTTATTGTACTTATTTTAGTATATTTTTACTATAATTGTGTTTTTGACAGGGTATAACTGGTGTGTTTGAGTGTGTGTTTGTGTTCACCAGTTAGGCTATGTCTAAAGAAGCAAAGGTCTCGATTCAAGAAGTGTGATGCGTGCTGTCAGAAAATGTCTCTGACAGACGCTCACACTTCTTGTGTCTATTGTCTGGGGCCTTTGCACCTGCAGGACTCCTGTGCTGTCTGCCATGGCTTCAGCCCCAGGGTCCTGCAGGAAAGAAAAACAAGCTCATTTTGAGAGGCTTGTTGAAGCCTGAGGATTCCCTGTCTGTCTCAACAGGGAAGCCCTCCAAGGCATCGAGGTCTTCGGCTCCGGCTTCTGAGCCGAGACCTCAGGTTGTTCAACCTTTGCCTTTATCGGCTCCGGCTGGAGCCGATAAGACTCAGTCCACAGTTTCTGTGGCTCCCTCGGCTCCGTCCGGAGCCGAGGTTATCGAGGTACCTGTGTCGGCTCCGACAAGACCTTCGGAGCCGACAACCAGAAAGAGGTTGAGGTCACCTTCTCTTGGCTCCGTTCATTCGGCTCCAGGTTCTCCCCTGCTGTCTGAACGGAGCCAAAGGTCTCATTCCTCTAGGTCATCGAGGTTGTCCGATCATGACCTTCAGAGGGTGGTGAGTCGACTACTCAAGTCTGAGGCACTGGCCCAGATGCTTCAGAGCCCGACTCATCAGTCGGTGCCTGTCCCGGTCCATCAACTCCTTCCTCCTTCGACTCTCTTGAGCTCGGAGCCGGGTCGTGTCGGAACCGAGACTGTGGTCACCTCGGAGCCGAGACAATTGTCTTCGGCTCCGTCGTCGGCTCCGTTTTCTTCCATGGAGGAATCTCGGCGCCGGACTTCCCTCGTCAGCTCCGAGGGGGTGAGTGGCATCGGACCCTTGTCCGACCCCCCTCTCCCTCTCGGTGCTTCGGCGCTGGTGAGTTCGGCTCCGACATCGGCCTCGGAGCCATCACTGTCGGTGCCGAGGGGGGTCTTTAGCTCCTCGGAGCGGGGACCTCTGGCTCTGCCTGACAGGGGTGCTTTCGAGGTCATGCGGAGTGTGTTAGAGCCTGGCTCTACTCCACAGTCGGCTCCGTCAGCCCCTCCCTCTATGCTGCCTCAGGGTAAGTCGACTCACTCCCTCATCCCGGACCGCAGAGAGCCAACTCCTCAGGAGCCCCTGTGGGATTTCATCCTCTTCCAAGGCCTCTCCTGATTTGGCAGAAGAGCCCCCTCGGAAGAGGAAGTGCAAGAGGAAGCACATTGACTCACCTGAGTCTATCACGTCCGACACAGATCTGGATGATTCTGAGGGTTCCCCCCATTCCCCTTCTGAAGATGTCTCTTTTGCAGACATTCTGGAGATCCTTAAACAGAGGGGAAATTGGCCAGCCCTCAACCCTTCGGAGGACGAATCTGTGTATCTTGAGGCGTTTGGCTCTCGTCCTTCCACCTCCTGGGTGTCCCCCCCCTTCGACCCCCTAATGCAGGTGGTTGCTAAAAAGGCATGGACGGCTCCTGATTCAGTGGACCCCACTCCCAGGAGACCCTCCAAATTCATCACAGCTCCAGCAGACAAGGAATTTTTATCAAAAGGAGTCTCTGTGGATGCTATGGTGGTAGCTGCCGCCACAAAGAAGGAACTGGCTGATCCTTCAGTGCCTGTCCATCCACCTAACAAGGAATCTAGGTCCATGGATAGGTACGGGAAGCGGATGTTCTCCTCAGCGACATTTACTATGCGTTCGCTGAATTACCTGTGCCATTTCACTCGTCTTCAAAGGGACTTGATCAAAGAAGCGAGTGAAATGCTTAAGGACCCTACAGCTGCGGGTTTCCAAGAAAAATGAACACGCAGCTGGCTATCCTTAATTCTATTTCCAACTCCTCCATGCGCCTCCTCTCTTATGCGGCCGATGGAGCGAGCAGAGCCGCAGGAACAGGGGTAGCCTTACGTAGGCACGCCTGGATGCGGCTATGCAATTTTGGAACCTTTCAAGACGTCTTTCACAAACTCCCCTTTGATGGATCATCCCTTTTGGTCCACAAGTGAAAGAAACCCTGACTAGGTGCGAGACGGAGGGCAAGACCCTTTCTGCCGCCGGAGGCCGTTTTTCCACGCCTTCTAGGCCTTACCCCAAAGGTCAGAAGGGGAAAGATGTGGTTCCGTAAACAATCTCAAGGGACTTCGCCTGACGACAGAGTCGGTTCCCGCCAGAGGCAGAGGGGAACAACAATGGTAGACGCCGCCCTAGAGGCAGAGGGGTCCGCAGAACCAGGGCAATCGAGAAACGCCTTCCGATAAGCCCTTTCAGCATCCCTGAGGTGTTGCCCGACTGCCCATCTTCGGAGGCAGTCGGGGAAGATTGTCACTGTACCCAGAAGCCTGGCTATCCTTGACACAAGACAAATGGGTACAGTCCATCATTTCGAAGGTTATTCTATTCCCTTTCTTCGTTTTCCAAGTCAGTCAAAAATCCCTTCCAGATGTTCCACCGCTCAAAGGGATATAGCAGCTTTGGAAATTTCAAAACTGCTTGCAAAAGAGCTATTCAGCCAGTGCCAGCAGACCAACTAGGATCCGGAATCTACTCAAGGTTCTTTTTAGTTCCAAAGAAAACAGGGACTGGAGACCAATTTTGGATCTCAGTATCTTGAACAGATCAGTCAAGAAAACAAGATTTCGGATGGTCACGCTGCAATCCATTCTTCCCCTGTTGGGAAAAGGAAACTGGATGTGCTCTATAGACCTTCAGGACGCTGTACTATCACATAAAAATGAACAGACGCTCCAGAAGATTCCTCCGCTTCAGGCTGGGAACCAGTCATTTTCAATTCAGGGCCCTGCCCTTTGGTCTCACCACTGCCCCGGTGTTTACCAAATGCATGGCAGTGGTAGCTTCTCACCTGAGACGACAAGGATTCCAGGTGTTTCCATATTTGGACGACTGGCTCCTCACAGCTCCCACCAAGCATCTCCTTTTGATGGCCAGAGATCACACTTTTCGCGTCTGTCAAGAACTGGGTATCTCAATAAATTGCGAAAAGTCTGTTTTGTCGCCTTGTCGTACTATTACCTACATAGGCGCAAATTTAGATACTGTAAACATGTCTGCAACACTAACGAACCAAAGGATATCAGACATTCAAAAATTGGTGTCTCTTCTTCTCAACAACAACAGAGCCAAGGCCAGGTTAGTTCTAAAGGTGTTGGGAATCATGGCAGCGGCCATACCTCTCCTCCCATTGGCCAGATACCACATGCGGATCCTTCAGTGGATGCTTTTTTCTCAATGGTCATACCAGGAACTTCCAATGTCTCACACCATTATGATCACGCAAGCGTGCAAAAAGCATCTCATGTGGTGGATGTCTTCCCCCCAGCTCCTGTTGGGGAGACCATTTGTTCCACCTCCTCCGGTTGCTACTCTGACAACGGATGCCTCCCTGATCGGGTGGGGGCATTATCAGGGCAGGACAGTCCAGGGCACATGGCAACCAAACGAATGCCACTTGCACATAAATGTTCTGGAGATGAGAGCAGTGCTTTTAGCGTTGCAAGCCCTTCAAGACTCTCTTCCCTTGGGAACGATTGCAATCCAGACAGACAATATGTCTGTAGTGTGGTACATCAACAAACAAGGCGGAACCAGATCATACCCCTGTGTCGAGAAGCACTCAGACTGTGGCAATGGGCGATTTCTTCTCAGCGTTTCTGATAGCAACGCACATCCCGGAAGTCCAATCACATTGCGGACAAGTTGAGCAGAGCTATTCTCATGCCTCACGAGTGGTCTCTGAAAGACTCTGTAGTGAGAGAGATATTTCTCAAGTGGGGTCAGCCTTGCTGCGATCTTTTGCTACTCCCCAAAACAGCAAGTGCAGAGAGTACTTCACTCTATTCCCTTTACCAGGCCAACCCAGCAGGGACGCTAGTCCAAGTTTGGCCCCGGGACTTCTGTATGCATTTCCTCCTTTCCCACTTATCTCTCAAGTAATACAGAAAGCTATCGCTCAGAAGGCCTCATTGATCCTCATTGCTCCTTACTGGCCTCGACAAGTGTGGTTCCCCTTTCTACATCGATTTCTTTTGCAGCGACCGTGGAATCTGGACCTAGTTCCAGATCTTTTGATCCATCAGTTGGGTCAGTTTCATCGCTCCCTCCCTCTCTGAACCTCACTGCTTGGTTCCTCCACTTCCAACCGTAGCCAGGCTTCCTCAATTATCTCACTCTGTTAGAGATATTTTGATAGCTTCCCATAAATCTTCCACTCGAAAGATTTATTTGAGTAAGTGGAAACGCTTCTCATATTGGGCACAAGGGAAGGACATAGATCCTTTCACCGCTTCCATCCAACTAGTCCTTGATTTTCTAGCTGAACTCTTCCATGCAGGTTCATCTCCATCTACTCTTAAGGTTCAATTGGCAGCTATTTCTAATTTCCATGTGGGTATTTCTGAATCTGCCCTAATGTCCCACAAACTCTGCAAAGCCTTTTTGAAAGGAGTTTTTCTTCTCAGACCTCCTGTAAGAAATCCTCCTTCTCCTTGGGACCTAAATTTAGTTCTTGCTTCTTTGATTCTTTCCCCTTTCGAACCTGCAGTTTCATGTTCCTTAAAGTTATTATCATGGAAAACTCTCTTTCTGGTGGCTATCACATCAGCTAGAAGAATTTCAGAACTTCAAGCACTCAGTTGTCGTTCTCCTTACCTTGTGTTTCATAAGGACAGAGTTTCCTTACGAACTAACCCGTCCTTTTTGCCTAAGGTGGTTTCAACATCAAATCTAAACCAATGTATTGACCTTCCTGTCTTTTTTCCGGAGTATTCAAATAGGTCTGAACAAAAATTACACTACCTGGATGTTCATCGTCAATTAAGGTACTACTTGGACAGGACGAAACTATTCAGAAAATCTGATCAGCTGTTTGTCTCCTATGCGGAAAGCAGAAAGGGACTTCCAGTTTCAAAGGTATCTTTATCCAGATGGCTAACATCTCTGATTACCCTTGTTTATGAGATTAGACACCAAAACTGCCTAATAAACCTAAAGCCCATTCCACCAGAGCTTTGGCTACTTCTCTAGCCTTCCAAGACAGACTGCCTATTGACACCATTTGTGCAGCGGCTACTTGGGCTACTCCTCACACTTTTATTTCCCATTATAAGTTGGATTTAGCTTCTAGGCATAGAGCTAATTTTGGTTCCACTGTTCTCAGGAGTCTGTTCCGTTAGGCCACCCGGGACAAGGTGCTAGGGACGCGGTCCCATCCAGCAAGAATGAAGGCGAGATAGACAACTTAACATATAGAAGTTATGTTCTTACCATAACGTTCCATGTTAGTTGTCTTCTTCTCGCTTCTTCTTGGCCCCACCCTCCTTCCCCCTGGCCTGGACAGACCTAGAGGAGTTGTGATCGTGACCTCTCTTTCTACCACCTCTTTCTTAGCTATATGCTATTACGCATATTTCTTGTTTCAGGATGTAGGTCACCCTTCTTCTCCCTGTTGTTAGAGGTGGACTCTGTTATAGTTATACTGTTACTATCATAAGCTGGGGTTAGCTTACAAACGAGATCTGAGGTAACTCTCGCCTAGCATTGTGGGATATAAGGGGAGCCTCGAGCCGGTGGAACCAACTCTCGAGCTTTAGAGTGGCCGAGTCGGAGCCGAGGTCGGCTCCGAACCCATCCAGCAAGAAGAAGGCGAGAAGAAGACAACTAACATGGAACGTTATGGTAAGAACATAACTTCTATTTTTTGTAGTTCATGCCCTGCATTTTATGTAGGGATGACTACTAGGAGCTTGCATATTCGTATTAAGGAACATATTTACAATATTAAGACTAGTAATGACAACAGTGCACTTTACAAACACTCCATCAATTGTTCAAATTTCAAAAAATTTTTATTCTCTGTTTTAGAGGTGGTCCATTCAGACCTCAGGGGTGGGGATTTTAAAAATCTGGTAGAACAAAGAGAGACCTGGTGGCAGATCAAATTATCTGCTGATCAAGCTCCAGGTTTAAATGAAGCAGTTAACATTAAATGTTTTTTAAAGAACAATGTATTAAGCATTAACAAGCACAATGTTTCTGTTTCCTCTTTTTTCCTGTGAAACAGGTTTTCTTCAGATTAACTATCTAATGATGTCTGTATTAATTAATTCGATTATTACTTGACCAATGAACAATCTGGGACTAATTTACACTGTATTTAAATGGTGGTTTTAAATGTTTTTATTTATTCTGAGGAAGTCTAACGACGAAAGCGGATATTAAAGCATTTTGGTTACGCTATTTTTTGGAGTTGGTTCTGTGTTCTACCTCTGGTTTTCACTGTTCTACTATTTTGAATACGTTCCTGGTTTTTCTTTGTGGCTGCACAAGATAGACAAGATAGTAGGAGACGGTTCTTAAGTTTTCATGACTCTTCTCTACTTTCTACTCACTCCTCCCACTTATATTACCTGTCTTATATCTGCAGCAGACTAGTTTATTTACCAATCAATTTTATGTGTTAACCTTTACCCATCCCCCTCTCTTTTGCTTAAAATGCCATGCATAGAGTTACCAACTGTCCCACTTTGCGAGGGACAGTCCCTATTTGGGCAGTTGTGTCCTGTGACAAAATTGAAAAAATGACAAATGTCCTGATATTTTAGGACAAAGACTTTTCCTAAGTTTTCTTTAATAGTTGCATAAAATGGTTATTTTTTTATCTGAAACACCTAAATGTTATATAAAATTGCATAAGCAATTCAAATGCTACAAGAATAAGCTTTTATTTTGGCAAAAACGTGAAGTTCTATCCTTTGTACTGGTCATGGGTATGTTTTGCCTTGCAAAATCTGACATTTCTACAAAAAATGTCCCACTTTGGGCATTTGAAAAGGTTGCATCCCTAACCATGCATCGTGTTTTTACTGTAAATTCTACTATGTACTTTAACTCCATCATTTTTGTGTAAATTCTCTATACTTGAACTATGTTATATAACATACATTTCTAGTATTCTTTATTATGTATGTAATTGTGTATTCTGCAGTTCTTTAATATGTATTTGATGATTCATTTTTGGAGCTTCTCTTCCAGGGCCTCCTCTGAAAATGGGTACTTTGGGCTCAGTCAGACTTTCTTGGTAAACAAATGACAATAAATAAGAGATGCATGAAGAGGAAAGTGCATAAGTACAATCACTAGTAACTGATGCAGTCAACAAATTAAAGTGATTAGTTTGCTTTTTTGAGATATTCCACATCCAAGAGGAAAGTGCATTATAAAAGACTTCAAATTTTAAGCATGAAGTTTATTACCATGTCTGTTTTCACTAGTAAAACTTTTTTACACTTTCTTATGTTTCACTACTTGGGTAGTCTGGAGGCAATGCTTTATCAAAGTCTGTGTGATCGGTTTTACAGCCTTCATTATTGGTATATTTAATTTTGCATTAATCAGAAGCATTAATAATTTGAACAAAGGCATCATTCATTTTCCAATTCCAGGTTTTCCTATTCATGATCATGGGGATCAGGAGTTTGTCTGGCACATAGATGGTATAAATCAGAGAATCAGTCTAACTGCACATACACACCCACTCTTTCTCTCTCTGACACACACACACACACACACACACACACACACACACACACACACACACACACACACACACACACACATACACACAGACACATGCGCGCACGCGCTCATGCACACACACAAGTACACACACACATTTTCTCTTATACAAAAGCTGCATACCTATCTGCTGGCAATTAGGAAGATCACCATTTAGCATACCTATCAACCTCTTAGCACAAGAAATCTGGACAAAGCCAAAAATAATGAGGGTACAAAGGCCCAAATAGGGAAACATTTTAAATATTGCTTTTATAAACTTAGAAAGCTGATAGAATAAAAGGTGTTTTATTACCATACATTTCCTGAAGGATATGAATTCTGAAATTCGAATGCCTGTCATTATTTAGTGACTTCAGTCCTCAATGATTTGTCAGAAAACCACTAATTTTATGGGCCACGGATTAAAAATATGAGACAAACATTTGAACAGTGGAAAGGTTTGCCAGTTAGCTTGTGTGTCTTTGAGATGTGTGAAGGAGCCAGGTAGATTGAATATCCTGTTTTCCTGTTAAGTTTAAAACTTGCAGTAGTTCTTTGCTTAAGATAACACTTCTGTTAAAACTTGAGGCAGATAATAGACTTGTATAAGTAAGCTCTGCAGCGTACCAGATGCTTCTTGCCAAATAATTAATAACTGGGTTAGGCTATATGTGGCAAAACCTTGTAGAATTGTCACAGTAGTTGAAAAAAAAAATAAACACAGTCTCAGAGTCAGCAAAACCATTAATTAGCCTAAAGAAAAAGCCAAAATAAATGTAATTTCTATGTTGATGGTTGCAGACGTTTTATTCACAACTTCTGTCACTTAAATTAGTTTAAACCCCCTGCTTCCGAAACATTTGCATTCTTTACAGTTTATAGGCAGTAAAAAGCAATATTAATGTTTGAAAACTCACAAATTGTTCAGTCTCAATTGTTTTTATGTGCTAATTGGAGGCCATTTGTTAATCTGGATGGTAAAATGCAAACTGTACAGACTGCAGATAATTTTTGCTGATTGCTGATTATAATTAGGGAATTCAAGATGAAGATGTTAATAAATCAAAATACGTACAGAAAAGATCATGATGAAAACCAGTTCAGGGCTGGGGTGGGCAAGTCAGTATGCAAATAGCTTTCTAGACTATTCAGGAATGATGGCAATCTGAAAGGAAAGATGGGTAAAGAAAAGGGTTGTAGACTTTGGTATTGTAAAAGGGTCTCAAAGGAAGGCATTGTTAGTTTCCCATGAGTATTGGGTGATGTGCATAGTACTTAAAATTATGCAGCCTGCTGCTGTCGCTCTAGGGTTTCCTTTGGTCATAAGCTTAGTAAGAACCTATTAATCTGGGATGTGACATGTTTCATCATCTAAGAGCTGTAGAGATGCTAAGTTATAAATTAAGTAAAATACTGGCAAGTTGGGAAGTAATGCAAGAGGAAGAAGAGGGGAGACAAATGCAGGAGGGAGTAGAATGATAGGGACAGACAACAGAAAAGATTGAGCAAAGAAGAGAATAAGATGAATGGAAAGGAAAACAGGTCAAAGAGAAATAAAAATTAGCAAGATTCTGGGAGAGGACTCAAGGGGAAATCTGTCACTGAAGATAGTAAGAATTGCTGGAGGGACAGAAGGAGAAACAAGGGTATAACCAAAGGCAAACATGGAAAGACAGGAAGCTGGTGAGAGGAAGAGGAGAAGTGAATATGAAAACAGAGAGAAAGGATGTGCAGGAAGGGATGTCACTATAGAAAAAAGGAGATAAAGAGCCACTGATGAATGGGGATGAAAGTGTAGTAGTAGTAGTGCTATTAGTTGGGTGAGTCACTCATAGCAGGTAAGGTAATACGGATAACAGAGCAGGGTCTGGGAACAGATGGGCTGAGACTGATTCTCGACATGATTCTGATGCACTCTAGTAACACAGTGGAATAAGGCAAAGAAAGAGAGACATGTCTGATTATATACGTGAGGACAAATGACCAAGAGCAAGAAACATCTTACTTCCGTTGCAGGACCATGGAAGATGTAGTATTGTGGTTGTCAAAGGGTTAGCCTATCTATAATTCCTTTAAATGTCTTTATTTGGGCTAAGTACAGTTTTCATTTCATGAGCTTATCTTCAAAAACTTTGATTTCAGCATCTGTTTAACTTTTACAATTAATTGTATTTATCCAGTCCGTTCCAGTGTTACCATGCATTATTACAGTATAATCATTAATATTTCACGTGAAGTTCTCTCTCGACATTTATGCTTTACTGATGGGTTAAGTCGGCCAATTTCAAAGCTCGAGGTCTTCAAATAGCTCGAGGCCAAGTCCTTATCCCATGATGCACCTGGAGTTAACTCAGATTTAGTTTGCCGCTGCAATAGATCAGAGGCACTGCTTTAACTCGGGCCAGTAAAATTCTTTCTACCTTTTCTTCTAATATTTACATATTCAGATAGTTTAAATAGCTTAGATATTTTCTTAAAGCTCTTACAGCTTTATAGTGTGTGTTACTGTATTTTATTCCCTTCCCTGAGTGTGTTTTTAAAAATTTTCTAGTTGGCCTCTTATTTTAGACCAAGTTTAAACTCTTTGCTAGTTATAGAGTGTGCTTAGTCAGTGATCTTTTGTCACTATTTTTTGCTAAATACTTATTTAGTGTGTAGTGTTTCTGTGTAGTGTGTTTAGACTTCAGTTTTTTTAGGAATGGCTTAAATTTATAATTACTGTTAGAGTTTTGTTATTAACAGTAATTTTGTCTGACTGAATATTTCATAGGATATTTAGACAGTGTATTATATCTTAGCAGCTGTCTTCTCTTTTTGTATAGCCTGCTCTTATTGGGTGTTTAAAAAGTTGTGGTGACAGTAAAGGCTTTTCCTGTCACATTTATATTTACATCGCATTTCTGTGTGTGTGTGTGTGTGTGTGTGTGTGTGTGTGTGTGTGTGTGTGTGTGTGTGTGTGTGTGTGTGTGACTTAGCCTGATTTTATTAAGGTTTTTGGTAGCAAATTACTTCAAGAATTGTTTTGTGTGACAGTAATTCTTCGCCAAGATTTCCAGTGGCTGACCAAGACAAGCACCCCAAGTCTGGTTTTAAGAAGTGCCCAAAGTGTGGCCAAAAGATGTCTGTAACAGACAGCCATGTAAATTGTGTATACTGTCTAGGAGCTTTTCATTTACAAGACAGCTGTGCTATTTGTCATTCCTTCTCCTCAAGGGTCCTGCAGGAAAGGAAGAGAAAACTTATCAACAGAGTGTTGTTGAAACATTCGTTTCAACAAGCTTTGAATAACCAAGATGGATCCAGCAAGTACTCAAAGTCTTCTAAGACTTCCGACTCTAAGAAATCTGAAAAATCTTCGACTTCAGCTCCATTGCCATTGGGACTGACAATCTTTTCCTTTCAGAGCTGGTCCTCAGTCTTGGAACCGGTGTCCGAAGCTCCCAAGTGTCCATTACTTCAGTTGGTACCACCTTCGATGCGCTCCTCTCAGTCTTCTATCAGCCTGTCAGATCTGGATGTGGATCGTGTGGTGCAGAAGCTGTTATTGGCACCGGCCTTGGCAAAAATGTTATCAGCTTCGACCCAAATGGCTTCGGAGCCGAAGACCATTGCACCAGCTCAAACTATTCCTCCTCCGAACCATGCTGGTCCTAAAGAGCCGGAGGAGTCAGACCTGATGATAGTGGAACCCTCGGAGCTGACGCCTGCACCAGTGTCTTCGGCTCCATGCACTCTGATGTCCTCAGTGCTGATCGAGGACTCTAGGAGCCGACACTCTCTGGTCGGGTCCAGGGAGGATAGTCAGACCGACTTGTTGGTTCCGACTCTTCTTCTTGGGGCTTCGGCATGGATGAGCTCGGCTCCTACCTCTGGTTCAGAGCCCACTGTCCCGGTGCCAGGGGTGTCAACAGTTTCTTCAGATGCGTCAGTTCCCCTCACATCGGAGCAGAGGTGCTTTTGATGCCATGAGGAGAGTCATGTCTCCAAAGAAATCCTCGACCTCAGGTCTGCCTTCCTCTTCCCCTAAATCGCCTGTGTCTGCTTCTGCTTCACACATGCTGACCAAGCGTAGAGACCCAGAGCCTCAGGAAGCCCCATTGGGTGGACCCTGCTCTTCCGAGACCTCACCAGAAGCTCCCACTGATGAGGTTCCTAGGAAGAGATTGTGTAAAGAGGAAACATCTAGACTCCCCTCAGGAGTCTCTATCATCAGATACTGACTTAGATGTGTCAGAAGTGTCCCCACAGTCCCCCTCTGAGGATATCTCATTCACTGAGATACTTGAAATCCTTAGGCAGAGGGGTGACTGGCAATCCAAAAGCCCTACTGAGGATGAGTCAGTTCTCCTGAAGGGTTTTGGGTCTCCACTCTTCGATGAACTGATGCAGCTGGTCTCACGAAGGGCATGGGAGTCCCTGGATACTATGGAGCCGGTCCCTTGGAGGCCTAATAAATTCATTTCTGCTCCCCCGACAAATCATTTTTAACAAAAGGTGTTTCAGCTGATGCCATGATGGTTGTGGCGTCCACCAAAAAGGAAATGTCTGAGACTTCCTCGTCTATCCATCCTCCTAACAAAGACTCTAGGATTATAGATAGATATGGGAAGTGAATGTTTAGTTCAGCGACCTTTGCTCTCCGCTCAACCATTTAACCAGGTTACAAAGAGATCTCCTTAAGGAGCTAGGAGATAATCTTCAGGATACAGTAGCTGCAGGAGCTTCTGACAAAGTTGCCGCCCAGCTTGCTACCCTCAATTCTATACTCAACTTATCCATGCGTCTCATCTCTTATGCAGCTGATGGAACAAGTAGGGCACTGGGTACAGGAGGTGCTCTTAGGAGACACTCCTGGATGTGCTTGTGTTCCTTCGCGGAGCCCTTCAAGTCATAGGTTCATAGGTTCATATGTAGATACTAGGCTATCTGCCCTAGGGCATTTATAAGCCTAGCCAGAGTGTATTTGGCTTCCGCCTCCCTGTTAGATTAGCCTACTGTGCCTCTGTAAAGTAGGTCACAGAAGGTACCCGTTCAGATTAGTTTACTGTGCCTCTGTCTAGCAGGGACACAGAAGAGATCCCAGGGGTGAATTTGCGATTTCCCATCCACGTGTCCAGATTTCGCTTGAAGAGGGTCAGCGAGAGGCTATGTCTAACAAGAATTGGGATTCTATTCCAGAGTGAGGGGAGCCTCTGGGAAATGAATCTGTCCCTCCAGTATGTCCTATTTATTTTTGTGCTGAGGTTTAAATCCCTGGAGCGTGTAGCTCTAAGGGACTTGGATTTTTTGAGGTGGAGCATGTCCATTAATTCTGGGTTTGACATGGCTTTGTACGTCAGGCATAGATCACCTCTGAGTAGGCGGTAAGCAACTGAGTAGAGCTGGAGTTTCTTTAGTCGAGCTGCATAGGACATCTGTTTGTAGCCCATGATCCTCTTGGTGAGGTACTTTTGGGGTCTCTCCAGTTGCTGCAGGTGTCGGGTAAGGTACATTCCAAAAGGGGCATTGTATTCAATTATGGGCCTGATGAGTGAAGAGTAGAGGGGCACAATGACCTCTCTTGATCTAAATGCGAACCCTTTCGTGATAAGGTGGGCTATATAGAAGGTCTTTCTAACCACTTTGGCAACGTGATTATCAAAGGAGAGATTACTATCTACGTTGGTCTCCAAATCTCTAATTACTTCTTCCATACTTAATGGATTACCACCTATGTGGTAATTTGTGGGCACCTTGTTTTTCCCAAAGGGGATGACTATGCACTTTTTAGCATTTAGCTTGAGGCCGTGGCTCTGGCACCAAGCATCCGTCTCTCTGAGACCCTTTTGGAGGATGCTTGTGTCGGCTGGAGATTCGATTATGGCCCCCAGTTTGCAGTCATCTGCGAACTTTGTCAGCCATAATCCCCCCGTGTTATCTTGAACTTCAGAGAAGTATATACTGATCAAGAGAGGTCCCAGAACTGATCCCTGTGGGATGCCACTTGTAACTGGTTTGGATTCGGACATGGCACCTGCGATTCTGACCATGTGGGTTCTATCCCTGAGCCAGTTTGCAACCCATCTTGTGATATAGGGGTTGATATTTAAGCTGGTAAGCTTATTTATGATGCCCGAGTGGGGTATTGTGTCGAAGGCTTTTGCGAGGTCCAGGTAGGCTGTGTGGACTACCTTGCCCTCATCTATGGCTTTGGTAACTGTTTCAAAGAAATCAACTAGGTTTAAGAGGCAAGATCTGCCCTTAACAAAGCCGAATTGGGTATGGTCCAGTGTCTGGAGGCTCCCAATGTCTTTGTTTATGAGTTCCATGATAATATGCTCCATTGCTTTACAGACCAGACTAGTCAGGCTTATGGGGCGATAGTTCCCGGGGTCCATTGTGGCACCACTTTTGTGGAGTGGGACCACTGTAGCTGTATGCCATTCTTTGGGTACATATCCTGTAGTAAGGCTAAGTTTGAACAGTGACTTAATGTGAGGGTTAAGTTCTTCTTGGAGCTTGTGTAAGACACAGCCTGGGACACTGTCCGGTCCCATAGATGCTGTGTTTTTTGTTTTGGAGGGGGCAGCTTTCACCTGTGCATCTGTGATGTCAGGCAGGTTACATTCAGTTGGGATAGGCATTTGCTCCTTTGGGGGGGAAGGGGGGGAGAAGTTTGCGCTGAATCTGTCTGCCAGGATGTTGGCTATGTCTGTAGGTTCGGTATATTTTGTACTGTTATGCAACAATTCAGAGCATATTTGGGAGTTTCCACCCATATTGCTGACATAACTAAAGAAGGCCTTGTGATTATCTTTAGTGTCTAGGGTAATTTTTCTTTCGAAACTGGCCTTTGATGATTTTATGAGGGATCGAAGTTTCTTGCTAATACTGATCAGAGATGCCTTCCCTTTTTTGTCTTTTGCTCTGTCATGTAGTAGCTTCCTCCTTCTGTTGTATAGCTTATTTATGGCCGGGGTCCACCAGACAGGTCTCCTGTTTTTGGAGGAGAGAGTCTTGGTTTTATTTGGGATAGCACGATCCATGCATTCCTGCAGGTGCTCATAGAATGCATTTGTAAAGGATTCTGCGGATTGGGCTGTATTATCCTCTGACCCGGGGGCTTTGACAGATTCCACCTCAGTTTTGAGAAGTGCAAAGTTGGCTTTTGAGAAATTCTTTACTGTGATTTCCTTGGCTGGGGGTGGGGACAGGATATGGATGTCCAGGGAAATTTGTTTATGGTCTGATCTTGCCAATGAGGGGTTTACCTCTGGTGTGGAACATTGAGTCCCCATGTTGGTGATGACCAGGTCCAACATGTTGTTCCCTCTTGTGGGAGTGGTGACCAGTTGTTCCATCGCGTTAGAGTTTATAAATTCAAGGAACCATTGGGCGAGGGTGTTTGGGCTTGAGTAGTTTTCCCAGTCAATATTTGGGTAGTTGAAGTCACCCAGTAACATAGTGTTTGGAGAGACCTTCATATTCTCCAGTGTTCACAGGAATGCCAAGTGGGATTTTTGTAATAGGGAGGGTGTTCTGTAGCAGGCTACAAACTGAAAGGCAGTTTTGCCCGCTGTTAGTTGCACATGGATGGTTTCCGATGCTTCGTGCAGTGCCACTAACATGGAGGTGTAGGTATCTTTGGTGAATATAGATACTCCCCCTCCTTTTGTGCTTCGGTCTGAGTTTTGGGGCCGAAACGCATGGTATGAGTTATAACCTGGTAGTGCTGGGGTGCTCTCAGGAGCCTTGAACCAGGTTTCTGTTACTGCACAGACATCGATTTTCTCCATACTGAGGAGAGCCTCGAGTGCGTGCATCTTGAGGTTTAGACTTCTGGCATTGAGTAGCATTACCTTTAGTTTTTTTATCCTTGCGTTGTCTATGGAGGTGGGTTTGTCCTTTGAGCCTTGCCTAAAAAAGGCACTATGGGGGTGGCAAGAGCCTTGGCCAGTATACGAAAGCCTAAGGGTGACAGGTGCAAAACGTCCCTAGCGAAGCAACGTGGCTTGTCGAGCATGTCATCCCAGGCTGACAGACACTGGATCCCCTTTGAATGACACTAATACTTTAGCCAATTGTTGAAACTGATCATTTTGTCTTTATACTGTGGCATCATTCTTGGTGAGGGCAAGATGCTACTCAAGATCAGGGTCATACCAGCCTGGGCTACATGATCAGAGAGCTCCTCTATGTCTCTTTTCATGTAGTCCAGGGAGGTACGTCTCAGGTCATTCACACCAGCACCGTCATCCTTCGTGAACACTCCCTTTGATGGCTCGTCCCTTTTCGGGCCTAAAGTGAAGGAAACCTTAACCAGGTGTGAACAGGATGGAAAAACTCTTGTCTGCCATCGGGGTCCGTTTTTCCACCCCTACCGTGCCCTAAAGGTCAAAGGGGAGGAAAAATGTGGATGTTCTTCATGTTTCACTGTTGCAGTCATTACATTTAGGTTATCTGCTTGTAGGTAGCCCTCAGTCAGCCTAGTTAACAAAGTCTTGGGTCCTGCGTCGGTTGCTGTCCCTTCTTCCATGACGTCAGGTTGTCAGGGGTATAAAGCATTCAGCCGACGCCATTACATCAGTCTTTCTTGCCATGCGGTGCCCAAAGCAGAAGCAGTTCACAAGTGCCTGCCGGCCAACTCCTGAAATTTTCATTTTCGAGTTTCAGAACCGAAGTCTTCAACTAAAAGCTAAGTACCCTGTTGGGGAAACTTTTTCTTGCTCTTAACCGATGTCAGTAAAAGTAAATAATTGCATTACTTGTGGAAAGCAAATACCTCATAAAGATTTTCATTCATACTGTATTCCTTGCCTAGGCCCAGACCACGATGTACCTCGCTGTCGGTTTTGTACCTTTTTTAAACCACGAACTATCTGTCGTCGGTATATTTACGCTTCTAAATATTTTGGTGCTCAGTTCAATTATCCTGATATGTCTTCAGTCAGCCATCCGACACCAAAATGAAACCCTCCCCAATGACCCCTTCACTGACATCAAAATGCATAATTTTCCCAAACGATCCCTTCATTGGTATGTCAGTATGTGCACATACCTCTCAACTGTCCAGATTTGTGCAGAATGTCCAGATTTTTGGCTCATAGTTTTGGTCTGTTCCTCATAAAATTTGTGGTTTTCAAGGGAAATCAATGAGATGATCTGAAGATTGATGTCAGTAAATAATGACATAAATTTGAGTTTCAGACTTCAAATCCTTCAGAAAATGCATGTTAAAACAAACCCTGTTACTCTTACCAACTTTTTAAGTTTATAAGAGCAATATTTAAAATATGCCCCTAATTTTGGGCCTTTGTCCCCCCATTTTGTCATGCTTTGTCCAGACTTCTTGCACTAAAGTCTTGATAGGTATGGACAAACAACAATATGAAAACTTTCTCCGAAGAACCCTTCCAATAGTTTTTCTGTGTATCAGCAAGAAGTGAAATGATACCAAAATGAAACGTTTCACCAGTGACCCCTCCAAAAGTTCACCCATTGTTACTCAATTAACATCGAAATGAAAAATTCCCGCCAACGACCCTTCAAGCAGTTTTCCAAAGTATGCACAAGTTCTGAAATGAAAACAATATCCTTTCACCCAATGACCCTCTTCAGTAGCACACAAAAGCTGTTGCCCTATTCACATGTACGATGCAACTGCAACAGTGATCGGAATAGAAGAAAAGAGAAATTAATAAAATACAAGGCACTAATACCTGCACAGATGCTGCTGTTTAAATTTTAAATACAGGTCACTGGAAATGAACGCTGCTCAGTCTTGCATTATTACAGTTTCTTTATAATTATTAAACCCAGAAGACTTAAAATGCTTTCTTGTCTATACATGCTTCTTTGAAATTAAAATAACTAAAAGATAATTCCATGTGCACTTCTAGTAATTACTTTGCTGTTTCGCTGTGAATTCTTTGAATTCCATAGAACCTTTTGTTTAGAGGAGAGTTGTAATGCCTGTGAATTTTTGTAGTAGTTATTGTATTCAAATATTTTATACAAAACATTAAAGGTCAGTTGTAATTAAACTGCAATATTTTATAAGCCTCTACTGCTAGTCTGTTTTGTGCTGACCAAAGCATTATGTGATTGTGTTTATGAAAATCTAGTGTTGTGCAAAATACAGCTGAGTTTTTATAGTAAAATTATTTTTAAGCTTATAAAGCATAGTAAGGTATGGTAGAGGATTCATTTATTTTAAGCACCAATTCACGACAAAGGATGTTTTGCTTCTTTTTTTTTTTCATGAGAAATCACACAGCATTATTTTCTTGACTTCATTATTAGCAAACATATGCTATGACTTGTTAGCGTACTAAGTATATACACGCCTTTCAGTGTCTGCTGTCATTTGCCTGTACAGTTTTGTTCTCCAGAAGTAAATATTTCCTTGCATTAATACACAGCTACTGCAGGAAAAAAAATGGATTTGTATGGTGCAGCAGTGACACAGATGGATGGCAGTTGTAAGGGGAAATAAGTTGCAAGGGAAATAAGAAAAACTGTAAATGATAAATTAATAGTAAACTTTTGAAGGGATGCTGCTTAGATTTTATACACACTTTGTCTTAAAAGAACTTATTAGGCTTTGTAGTTTTTATTTATAATGCAAACTACTCAGAAACTACTCAGGTTAGTTTAAAAATGTTGTAGTCTTAGGACTTTTCACTGATTTACAATACCTTGGACTATAATTTGTTCAAATGTATTAATCCAATGTAGAAGTCGTTGAAACTCCTGAACAAGATTTTTCTATAAAGTTACAGTGAGAATCCCAACCTCCTAATTGTGTATAACATTTCTGAGATTGCAGTATCTTAGAGTAAGTAATATACTTAGTTTTGTAAAGTCAGTGTTATGGGGCGGGTGTTGGGGGTGTGGGAGAGCCTATTGAGAAATCATAAGTAATGGTCTTCATATTGATCTCTGCTGCAACAGCCTTAGCTATATCGGTTATACTCTGCATAGGATATAACAGCTGGCCAGCTTCCAAAGCTTCAAGGCAACTTCCACGCACCCAAACCATTAGTCAACTTGAGCTGAGCTGACTAATAAGTCCTTTTAATTCATTCCTCAATGATTGGGCATTGGATCTGACCTTGGATCCAACTCAGATGCATTTATAAGATTCTCGGATCCAATTCATGAGCTCCACCCTCTATCCATAACGCCCCAGTAACCTTCTATATCTCAGGTCTTGTTTGCCACCATATTGCTACAGACATGGATCAATCTCTGAGAGCTTTTTGGGTGTTTTATTGTACTGTAAGTTTCATATTTATGTTCTGTAAACCCTCCTACTTTATGATCTTACTTCTTTGACCCAGTCTGCAAAGATCTTCTACAATGATGGATTCAGTTGGATGAAGTTTTCCTAGGCTTTCCTTTTGTATTTTCTCTTCTAGTAGCCATGATTACCACAAATGCCTCCCATTGGGGGTGGGGGTGGGGGGTGTTATATCTTGGGACAGATGGTCCAAGGCACATGGTCCCCAGGATAGGACAATTCGCACATCAATGTCCTAGAGATGAGAGCGGTCCTCCTACCTTTGCAGGCCTTTCAAGACATTATTCTTCTTGGGACGATTGAGATACAAACTGACAACATATTTGTCGTTTTGTACATCAATGAACAGAGGGGATCCCCGATCTTACCCACTTTGTCAAGAGTCAATGAGAGTGTGGCAGTGGAAGATCTCCTCCAACTGCTTTCTTATGGCAATGCCCATACCAGGGAAGTCCAGCGTTCTAGTGGTCAAACTCAGTAGGTCCATTCTGATGTCTCACGAGTGGTCTGTCAGTCAGTGGTGGAGAAGTTTTTCTGTCACTGGAGCAAGCCTCGCTATGACCTCTTTGCCTGTCCCCACAACAGCAAGTGCAGCAGCGTCTTTGCCTTAATCCCCCATTAGGGGAAGTCACCAACAGATGCTCTAGTCTATGTTTGGCCCTCTGGTCTCCTTTATGCTTATCCCTGATACCTCTAATTCCCAAATTCTCACAGAACACACTTCAGTTGAAGAGCACAGTTATCCTCGCTGCCCCCATCTGGTCTAGTCAAGTGTGGTTCCCCTTTTTTTGGTTTCATCGTGGTTATCCACCATGGATAGTGGACCCGAGTCCAGACCTGCTTTCATACCCCTCTGGGATGGATCCTCCAGACATTCCAGGCCTCAAGTTGACTATATGATTTCTCCACTTCCACTGATAGCCAGACAGCTCAGGCTTTCCTCCTCAGTACGACAGATACTTCTATCTTGCCAGACGTCCTCTACAAGGAAGATTTACAACAGTAAATAGAAACAATTCTCTATTTGGGCTGTACAGAGTGACCTGGACCCATTTACTGCTTCTATGTTTGCTGTCCTAGAACTTTTAGCATCTATTTTTCAAGAAGGAGCTAGTTTTTCTATCATCAAAGTGCAATTGGCAGCCATATTTGATTTTTACTTGGGGGGGGGGAATGCTTCCTCATTAGCTTCCTCAAAGTTGTGGAAGGCCTTTCTAAAGGGTACTTTCTTGCTTAGACCCCCAGTGAAGGACCCATCGCACCCTTGGGATTTGACAGTCATGCTGCAAGAGTTAACTCAGACACCTGTTGAACCGTCAGCTAAGTCTAATTTAACATTATTGTCATGGAAAACAGGTTTTCTGGTAGCCATTATGTCTGCAAGACGAGTTTTTGAACTCCATGATCTCTCTTCCAAATCATCTTGTCTTATTTTACACAGAGCCAGGGTTACCTTATGAACCAAGCCATCTTTTTTGCCTAAAGTAGCCTTCAAAACAATTATTAATCAAGCCATTAATTCACCTGTTTTCTTTCCCAACTTTGCAGACAAAGTGAGTGTATGCTGTATCTTTTGGATTTACATGGGCAACAACATTTTCATCTGCTCAGAACAAAATATTTCAGTGAGTCACAACAACTGTTTGTCTCCTTCTCCCCAAACAAATTGGGATCACCAGTTTCTAAAATTGCCTTGGCCAAAAGGATTACTGATTGCATTTCCTTTATTTACAGTCTGCAATGTCTGTCCTTACCCAGACCTCCTAAAAACATATTCCACTAGGTCCATGGCTACCTCTTCCATCTTTTGGTCTAGAATTTCTGTTGACAACATTTGCACAGCAACTGCCTAGTCTAATCCTCATACCTTTATTGCTCATTACAAATCAGATTTGACTTTCAGGGGCAGAGCTGCTTTTGGTTCTGCAGTAGTCCGGAATATCTTTCTATGAGGACGACTCAAGGTTCACTTAGCTGGTGACTCTGTACCAGTCATTGAGGAATGAATGAATGAAAGGGACAATGTCAGATATTAAAGCTATGTACTCACCATAACTATGCATCTGTGATGTCCTTCATGGATGCATCTGCAGTCATAACAAATGGGGTTGTCCTGTCGTCAGGCAGCCCTTCGGTCGGCCGGATTCCAAAGTCTGGGTCCGGCTTCGGCTGATGTCGCACTTCACCCGACGTCATCTCTGCTGGTCTTCGGGTATAAAGGCATCAGCCGACGCCATTTTCCTCAGTCTTTCTTGCCGTGGCGCCAAGCAGAAGCTGTTCGCAAGTGCCGGTCGGTCAGATCCAGAGATTACTACTACCGAATACTACTCAAGACTTCTAAAAGCTAAGTACCCGTTGGGGACTCTTTCTTGCCTCAGCCGATGTCAGAAAAAGTCAATAACTGTTTAACTTGTGGGAAACAAATACCTCATAAAGATTTCCACTCTTACTGTTTGCCTTGCTTAGGCCCAGACCACGACGTAGCAGCCTGTTCGCCTGTGCTTCTTCAACCGACGAACGCTTAGGCGTCGGTCGGAGTTTGCTGAACAGTTTTTTGGCTCAGATTTTGCGTACATTATGCCGTCGGATCCTCCGACTACCCAAATTGTCAAAAAACGCAAAGAAAAAGACCGACACTCGCGGTCCGTGGTTTCGGCCGAAACCACGGTTAAGCAAGCCGCGAGTGTCTTGGTTTCGGCCGAAACCGAGAAAACTGGTCAATCTACAGCCGAATCCATGACTACTACTGAGGCTCCTGCTACCTTACCTGAACTAGCCTCAGAAATTTTGCCTACAACTGTGGTTCCTACTGATCTATCAGACACCATCCCCTTGGATATCTCTACCCCAGCACGTGGTGCTGCTAGACCTCCTGCAGCCATGTCTATTAAGGCCTTTGCCAGGGCTAAAGCAGCCAAATCAGCTAAATCAGTGCCTGTTAAACCACCCTCACTCAGGCCCACTTCTAGTTCACAAATGCTTACTCTGGCAGAAGATTTAATATCCTTAATTAGGGGAACCCAATCTCACCCAGACAGGGCCTCTCAGCCCCCAGAAAAGAGACCTAGAGCAGAGCCCCCCGAGCCTGTGTCCTCTGATGATTCTGCGGATGACTCAGACATTACAGACCAGCCAGAGGCTCCTTTCTCCAATTATGAAGATTCAGATGCTGAAGAATCCATTCCAGCTGCCTCTCCACCAGAGGAATTCTCCTTTGGGGAAACCTTACATGCCATGAGAGAACATTTCCAATGGCAGGGACAAGATTTCTCAGATTCAAGAAAAAGGCTTAGGACCTTTCTGCACTTACCACAACATAGGCCCTTAGCTATACCTCCTGTCCTATCTGTTGTGGACGATGCATTTAATGATGTCTGCACTGCACCTGATTCGTTACCTCCAGCCCCTGCCAAACCAGATAGATTTTACAGGGTGCCAGACACTCATCACCACCTATACAAGGCCCCACTTGCAGACCCCAAAACTATATCCCAGGGGCCTAAGGCAGTAGCCTCGACCACAGCAAAAAACCTATTCCCTCTGAAAGGGAATCCAGGTCATTAGAGAGATGGGGGGAAAAAAGTCTACACCTCTGCTACTCTCTCAGCTAGAGCTTTAAACTGTCAGTTCCACATGATCCAATACCAAGAGTTTATGCTTGATCAGTTAATTAAAAAGCTGTCCTCTGATGAATCTTTAGATAAGAAATATGTATTAGAAATGGTGAATAACATCCAACAGGTTAGTAACCATTCTTTAAAATGTGGCTATGATGCACTGGAGGCTTCATTTAGATCAGCCATGACTGGCACAGTTATAAGAAGGCATGCATGGTTGAAAGAACAGGTCTTGCCGGATCATGTTAAAGCTAAGCTATTGGATGCTCCTATGGATAAGGCCAGTCTATTTGGGGAACCTGCCCAGCAGGTAATGAAGAAAATGGAAGAGAAGGCAAAATCTGTACAAACAGTTAAAGATTTCCTACAGGTTCATCCCCCAAGGTTTAGCAGGAACTGGCCTGCCAAAAATTGGTCCTTTCCTGACTCCACAAGATCACAAAGGGGCAGGAACAGATGCTCGAGGGGCAGAAATCAATCCAGAGGAGGTGCCTACAGAGGACGACAGTGGCAAGGCAATAACCGAGGCACAGACACAACCACTGCCACTGCAACAGGACAATCACAGTGACTTGGCTCTGACTCCGCCTACCAGGGAGCAAATAGCAGCACCATTAGGCGGAAAGTTAGCCTTATTCTCGAAAAATTGGCACTATATTACAAAAGACAAGTGGATTTTGCAAACCATAGACCAAGGCTACCGGTTCCACTTCCACACTTTACCAGTAAAAAGAGGAATGCCAAACCTGCCCCCAAATCAAAAAATAGAAGCCCTGCATCAGATAGCGGAATTAATAAAGATGAGAGCTGTGGAAAGGGTACCAATAACAGAACAGGGCAAAGGATTCTACTCCAGACTCTTCCTAGTACCAAGAAAAGAGAAAAACTGGAGACCTATTCTCGACCTGTCCATCTTAAATACATACATCATTGTCCCAAAATTCAAAATGCTGACCCTACAGCAACTTCTTCCCATGCTGGGCAAGGAGTGTTGGCTGGTAACTCTAGATCTCAAGGAGGCATACCTGCATGTCCCCATTCGACCAAATTGCAGAAGATACCTCAGATTTCTTGCAGGATCAGAGCATTATCAATTCTCAGCATTGCCCTTTGGCTTATCTACTGCGCCTAGAGTATTCACAAAATGCCTGGCATCAGTAATCGCTCACTGCAGAGTACAGGGAATCCAAATTTACCCATACCTGGACGACTGCCTGTTACAAGCAGACAACAAAAGCAAGCTGACAACAGATTTACAAAGGGTCATTTTCTTGCTTCAAGCCCTGGGATACACAGTCAATTTACAAAAGTCAAGGCTGACACCATCCCAGACAAGAACTTTCTTGGGCACGGAATTGGACACAGTAAAACAGATGGCATTCCTAACTGCAGAAAAACAAAAAGAACTCCCTCTTTACTTCTTGGCATTAACAAAACAGAACAAACTAACAGCAAGAAAAGTTCTGCAGGCCTTGGGCTTCATGGCATCATGCATAATCTTGGTCCCACATGCCAGACTGCATATGAGAAAGTTACAGTGGTACCTAAAGAATTTATGGTCTCAACACAGTCACAGCTTAGAAACAGAAATACCACTGATCCCATGCTTAAAACAGGAGTTCCTATGGTGGGCTCGGGCATGCCAGTCAAACCCAGGCTTACCCTTCCACAACTTTCGAGCAAACCAAACCATCACAACGGATGCCTCAGACCTAGGATGGGGGCACACATGATGGACAAATGCGCATAAGGACTGTGGACTCAGGACCAGCTGCACCTGCACATAAACCAAAAAGAAATGCTGGCAGTAAAACTGGCAATCCTAAAATTCAGACCATTCCTCAAAGAAGGTCATTTGATGATAAGGAGAGACAACACCACAGTCATGTGGTACATCAACAAACAGGGAGGCACTCATTCTTACCCACTATGCAGAATGACTTTGGACCTTTGGAATCTGGCTCTCAGCTACAACATCCAGTTACAGGCAATATTTGTACCGGGAAAAGAGAACACCCTAGCAGACATTTTAAGCAGAACCACCTCGGATGCTCACGAATGGATGCTACACCCGGACATCTTCAAGACCATCACAAAGAAATGGGGAATGCCACAAATAGATCTATTCGCTGCCCCACAAAATCACCAGCTCAAAAAATTCTGCACAAGGACATTCCACCCACTTGCATGGAAGGTGGACTCTCTATCCTTCAGCTGGAAAGGCCTGACAGCATATGCATTTCCACCTCTTCCCTTGATGCACAAGGTACTACTGAAAATCAAAGAGGAACGTCCAAGGATAATTCTGATAGTGCCGAACTGGCCAAGACAACACTGGTACCCATTGCTGAGGACCATGTCTCGGGAGAAAATGTGGTCAATACCCCTGATGCCTCTGATGTTAACTCAGAACAACTACAACATCATACATCCAAACCTAAAAACCTTGCAACTGACTGCCTGGAACATCACATAGCAGTAACTAACCCAGACCTTTCACAAAGGGTTAAAGACATTATCCTTGAAGCCCGCAGACCTTCAACAAGAAGGAACTATGCAGGAAAATGGAAAAGGTTCGTCATTTGGAGTACTGAAAGAGGAAAAGATGTGTCGAACATAGATATTGCTAACATTCTGGAGTACTTGGCAGAGCTTCTGCATACAGGCCTGTCCTATTCCTCCATCAAGATACATGCATCAGCTATTTCAGCAGAATACAGCTTTGATCCTCCTGTCTTTTCACATCCTCTACTCAGTCAGTTCCTCAGAGGGATCAAGAATGTAAAACCTCCTAGGAAACCACCATTACCAGCATGGGACTTAAATTTTGTACTAGAAAAGTTGACACTCCCTCCGTTTGAACCAGCAGCAACAGCAGATCTACAACACCTGTCATGGAAAACTGCTTTCCTACTGGCTATTACTTCAGCAAGGAGGGTTTCGGAACTACAGGCCTTAATGGCAGTACAACCCTTCCTAATCTTCCATCAAGATAGGGTGTCCATGAGAACTAATCCTACATTTATGCCTAAGGTGGTATCCAGAGTGTCTTTAAACCAGACAATCCACCTACCTACCTTCTTTCCCAATCCACAAAACAGAGGTGAAAGAATAATGCATACCTTGGATGTACATAGACAGTTACGCTACTACCTGGACAGAACCAAAGGTAACAGAATAACTGACCAGCTCTTTGTAGCCTATGCAACAGGAAGGGAAGGAAAAGCAATTTCCAAACAGACAATCTCCAAATGGATAGGAAATTGCATAAGATTCTGTTACTCCTACCATGGAAAACCAATTCCACAGAACATAAGACCTCATTCTACAAGGGCTACAGCCACTACCACAGCTTTCTTAAGAGGAGTGGCAACCAAGGACATTATTGAGGCGGCTACTTGGACCTCCGTGCATACATTTGCCAAGCATTATAATTTACCTCTATATTCTAGATCCCGAGCAGGGTTTGCCACTGCTGTACTGCAAGGGATCCTGACTACACCATAATTATTATTCCTCCTCCCCTAGTTTGGCTATGGTATTCTACCCATTTGTTATGACTGCAGATGCATCCATGAAGGACATAGTACAGTTTTGTACCTACCATAAATGTAGATGTCCGAACTGGATAGCATCTGCAGTCAGGATTACCCTCCCTCCTTCCCCTCTGCGGTACTCCTAGGGTATTTACCCTCCTAATAGCTAGCTGGGGGGGGGGTCTCTTATGGTGTATTTGTTTGTATATATGTACATACATGTTTATTTTTGTGTTTGCCTTCTACTATTTTGGAAACATTGGCATTTATCCAAAATTTAGCTTTCCAAGAGGGCAATTGGCATCTGGGGCAAGAAACACTGAGGAAAATGGCATCGGCTGATGCCTTTATACCCGAAGACCAGCAGAGATGACGTCGGGTGAAGTGCGACATCAGCCGAAGCCGGACCCAGACTTTGGAATCCGGCCGACCGAAGGGCTGCCTGACGACAGGACAACCCCATTTGTTATGACTGCAGATGCTATCCAGTTCGGACATCTACATTTATGGTAGGTACAAAACTGTACTTTGTCCATTTGCATTCTTCCTCAACTCCCTACCCTCCTTCCCCCTTCCTTTCATTTCCTGGAGTGACCTTATGGTTATTGTGGAAATTCTGTTCAAGGTTTGAGCCCCAACTCTGCTACTTCAATTCTTCCTTTGACTATGCTTAATATTAATTACTGCTAGGGCTTATAAGGCAGCATACTTGATCTGAGGTATACCAGGTTAACTGGAGCATTATAGGTAGAGGGAGTAGGTTGTGAGCTGAATCCGAGAGTCTTGTAAATGTGGTTGGGTCAGATCCAAGGTCAGGTCCGATACCCAGTCATTGAGGAAGAATGAAAATAGACAACACTGATGCATACTTATGGTGAGTATATAACTTTAATTTTGTGTGCTAAGCCTTTCAGAGCTTTCCAGCTGCTGAAAGGAGTCCTCTTATATGGGCTTTTGAGGATCGACAGTTGTCTAATACTATTCCATTGCATTTGGAGAAAAACCTTCCACATTACTTTTTGACTTGTTTTAAATAACTTTTTGTGAGAAATCAGTACTTTTAAGCTAGGAAAAAGTATTTCCCTGGCTGACTCATGACTGTTATGTACTTTTAAATGGGAGCACAATTTTTTACTTTTGTCTTTAAAAGGTGTTTAAAACTACTTTTTTTTTTTGCAGATAAACTGTTTTTATTTTACTTTTCTGCACTGGCGAAAGTGTTTAAAGAGTGGTTTACTGTGTCTTTTCCTGGGGAAAAAAGTTTCTTTTTTGCTGCTTTGCTTTTTACCAGCTATTGGTGCTTAGCTTTCCCAAGAAACAAGCACCATTTTCAGCTGCAGCATGGAGCAAACTGCCCATCTGTTATTCTGACGTCTTCCAGACACAAAAATAAAAAAAAAAAAATTAAGCAGTCTTTGCCACCACAGCAGGCTAGCAGTTTGCCTCAGCTAAAGGTGGATGTCTGTTGCCAAAGCTGGTTCCACAGATCTCTTATCTTTTTCTTCAGATCCCTCTGGTGTTGTTTGCGCAGCCACCATGGACCAGGGATTTGCCATGTAATCTGCTGCTGTTGGGGCTTCCTTCAATGTGCAAGAGAGAGCCACTATTGTCAGTCAAGGGAGAAGGGACAGGAAATGTGACCCTGCTTAGCCAGAATGTTGTGCCAATCCCTGGGAAAGCTGTTGCTGACAATTGTGGATCTGTTTTCCTTAATTTTCCTGTCAAAAAGAGACAAAAATCTAAACATTTAGCATCTAATGTTGTCATTATCTTTTTCCAGCTGATAGAACAGTGAAACTCTCAAGCTCCTCCCTTACCTATAATGCATCAGTCCCCTAACATACCTCAGATCTTATTTGCCACCTTTGAGTATGGATATGGCCACTGCAAACTCTATGGTATTAATTCATGAGTGAATCTTTTTTATTACTTATTTCCTCAAAAGCCTTTATTTTCAAAAACACTATGTATCCTCCCTATCCTTTTATACTGTAGTTGTGTAATTCTACTTTACCATATTTGGTAAACTTTCTTAATTGCCAGTACTTACAGTACATTCTTTAATTACCATTGCTGGTAATTCATCTCTACTTTTCCTTTTCCTCCATTAAAAAAAAAATCTTATTCTTTTCTAACCTTTTTTCTTTCTCTACTACATTATTTATTTATTTAACATTTGTTTACTGGGAAAGTCCAACTTGGAACAAGCCAATTGTTAGTGGAGGCCCGAGGAGAAACACTCCAGATGCATGTCTTTGTGATGTGGGAGGAAACCGGAGCACCCTGAGGATACCCACACAAATGCAGGGAGGACATGCAGACTCCACACAGAAGGCACCCCAGCCAAGAATTGAACTGGAGAGCCTCTTGCTGTGATGTGATAATGCAAACCGCTGCGCCACTTTGCCGTCCAAGAAGCAACATCCGTGGGTGGGCTGAAATAACCAACCTTTCAGTTAACAGCCAAGTGCGCTAACTGATTGTGCCACAGAGACATTATGGCCTAGAAACCTTCTGGTTTTAAAAAGTGTACGGACGGTGGTCACAAAATTCCACTCTTTGATGCACACTCTAAGTATTTGTATTGTCTAGTCCTGCACACTTAGATTCTGAATGAGAAATTTGCAAAAACTTCAATCCAAAACCTTTAATTGATCGAAGGAACAAGTTAATTTTAAGATGGTTGCTTCCTTCTAAATTGTCGGATACATCTTCTGGGGCTCAAACCCATAAGAAAAGTGACAAAAAGAGGCTAAGAAGCATTCTCTGGATCCTACTACCTCCTCAACTCCGGGTTCAGACCCACCTCTCAAGCTCTCAAAATTGTTGGATCTGACACCTTTGGATTCGACAACAAAATCTGACAAGTTCCCACAGATCAGATCTCCTCTGGTCTTGGATCCGGTGTCTTCACGTTTTCCTTCTCCTTTCCTGGATAGGTCTCCAAGGCATCAGCACTCTAAGGCATCATCCATAGCATCTTCCTCCCAATCTTCCAGAAGTCTGACCAAAGGCAGCATGGACAGGACGATGAGGAAGTTTCTCTCAATGCAAATTCAGATGGGGATTCTCTTGGTTCTTACCCCTTTAGGTACAGAGACCTTCATGAGTACTATCCCACTTATTCTGACTCTTTCTCTGATCTGACTCTTGGTTTCATAGCATTTGGATCTGAGGATCCTTGAGCCATCTGCATCAGATCCAAAGACCATAGTATCTTTGACACTGGTGGAGTCTCTGAGTAGATCGGCTCTGAGCACTTTGGGGCTGAATGAGTATTGGAGCCATAGAGTCAGTG
This sequence comes from Protopterus annectens, assembly GCF_019279795.1. NCBI lineage: Eukaryota > Metazoa > Chordata > Ceratodontiformes > Protopteridae > Protopterus > Protopterus annectens. Next base: position 1,505,268,188 of record NC_056729.1, read on the forward strand.
CTGGATCCTTAGCTGGAGTCGACTCTGAAGTTGTAGGAGCCGTTTCTGCCCTAGGAGCCTCGATGCTTGACAGCTCACCTCCAACTCCTTCCTCAAGTGGTTTGCCTTCGCTGAGCCATCATTTTCTTTCTTTTCAAGGCATTCAGCTTTCAAGGTTTTAGAGAGGGCTTTCTCTGCTCTGGGAGATCAGACCCCCCCCCATCTCCTACTTCCCAGACCAATTGTCTTTGCATCTTGAGCTTCAACTTCCTGCACCACAGAGACAGCCAGCCCAGGCAAGCCTATAGGATACCCAGCAGTATCTCTTCTGATACTTCTCTGGAACATCCCACCGAAGAAGTTCCTAGAAAGAAAAAGTGCAAGAGGAGGCACTTAGACTCCCCTCAAGAGTCTGTCAGAGAGGATACTGACTTCGATGAGAGAGAAGGGTCCTCAAGATCGTCACCTCAAGAGTCAGTCAGAGAGGATACTGACTTCAATAAGAGGGAAGGGTCTGCAAGATCAGCACCTAAAGATGTCTCCTTCAGAGACTTTCTAGAAATCCTCAAGCAGAGAGGTCACTGGTCTGCCGACAAACCTTCCCAGGAGGAGTCGGTATTCCTGGAAGCTTTTGGAGCTGGCCCATCTACCTCCTGGGTAACTCCACCCACTGATGAGCTCATTGAGTTGATCTCTCAATGGGCATGGAAGTAACCTGACTCTGTTGAGCCAATCCCAAACAGACCAGTCAGGATCCTGACACCACCAAAGGATGAGGAATTCAGGAGTAAGGGTGTACCATTTGATGCCATGGTCATAGCAGCAGCCATGAAGAAGAAACTAGCACAACAAAGTTCCTCTCTCCATCCCCTAACAGGGAGTTTAGGGTGCTGGACAAATTTGGGAATCATGTGTATGCTTCAACAACCTTTGTAGTTTAGTCACTGAAGTATTTGGCAGATTTCACTAGACTCCAGAGGAATCTGATTAAAGAACTTCGATTGCCTCCTAGCTGGCTACCCTACAATCTATTTCAAACTCTTCCATGAGGCTTATCTCCCATGCAGCTGAAGGTACCTCAACGGTGGCAGGTTCAGGCATTTCCATTAAGAGAGATGCCTGGATGTGCCTGTGTGATTTTACGGAGCCCTTCAAGTCTTCCTTTATCAATGTTCCTTTTGATGGAAGCTCTTTATTTGGCCATAAGGTAAAGAACACACTGTCCGGGTGTGAGCAGGGAGGTAAAACCCTGTCTGCTGTGGGCATATGTTTTTTGACTCCTCAAACGACCTTTTCTAGGAATCAATGGGGGGTCAGAAATGTGATAGAGGAAGTCCCAGGGTCTCTTCCATAACCAAAGTGGAGAGAGTTCCACTGGGGCAGAGGAGAGAATTCAAATGGAAGATGCCATCCATGTGGCAGAGGCAGCCCACAGAACCAGGGATCTAGAGATACATTCTCTGACAGGTTATACCAGAGCTCCTGAAAGGAGTCCCATCTGTCCACCTCTGGAGGCAGTCAGGGGTTGTTTATCACTGCACCAGAGAGCCTGTCTAAAAATTATAAGATTCACGGGTGAGGAAAATTATTACCAGGGGTTATATAATACCCTTTTCCCTTCCTTCCCTTTTAACAGTAAACAAAATCCCCGATGTTCCATCCAATCAGTGGGAAGCAACAGCACTAGAAATAGACAAGTTGCTAGAGAAGAGAAGAAGAAGTCCCACCAGACCAGATAGAGTCCGAAACATACTCAAGATTCTTTTTAGTGTCAAAGGAAACAGGGGACTTGAGACCAATTTTTGATCTCAGCATTCTGAACAATTCAGTTCAGTACACCAAGTTCTGGATGGTCACAGTTCAGTCCATTCTGCCCTTTCCATGTGAGGATGATTAGATATGCTCAATAGATCTTCAGGATGTGTGCTGTCACATCAAAATGAACAGATGCTCCAGAAGGTATCTATGCTTTTGGCTGGAAGTCAGTCATTACCAATTCAAAGCTCTGCCCATTGGTCTCATCACAGTCCCCAGAGTGTTCAGCAAGTGCATGGCACTAGTAGCATCTCACTTGAGATTACAGGGATTCCGGGTGTTTCCATCCTTGGACGACTGGCTCATAATCACTTCAACCAGCACAAGATCATGTATTCCAGTTATGCTCTCATCTGGAAATTACTATCAATCACAGAAATCTCAAATTGAACAAACTCAAATATTGCAGTTCATCGGAGCATTATTTGACACAGTAGCCATGACAACCTCACTCTTGGTAGCAAAGATTCAAATCATTCGATTCCAGGTCAGAAAGATCATTCAAAGCTCTTCGCTTTCAGCACAACTGATCAATTAAGCATTGTGGTCAATGTCTGCTGAGATAGTTGTGGTTCCACTAGCAAGATACCACATGAGAATTCTACAGTGGACCCTAGCAACTCAGTGGTCCATTCCTCACCAGTCTCTACCTATCCAAATCAAGATTACTCAGGCCTGCAAAAATTATCTCCTGTGGTGGATATACTCAGATCAGATTATGCAGGGTTGTTCCTTTATTCTCCCTCAGCCTGAGGCTATAGTTACCATGAACACTTCCCAGATAGAGTGTGTGTGGGAGGTAATTTCTTGGGAAAGACAGTCCAAGTACATGGTCCCCCAAAGAGGCCAACATTAATATCAATATCCTGGTGATGGGAGCTGTCCTCCTAGTCTTGCAGGCTTTCCAAAACACTCTTCCTTCCGGAACTATTATGATTCAGACAGACAATATGTCAAGTGGTCTGGTACATCAACAAACAGGGGAGAACCAAATCTTATCCCCTGTGTTGAGAAGCCATGAGAGTGTGGCAATGGGTGATCTCATCCAATTGGTTTCCTGATAGCAATGCATATTTCGGGGAAGGCCAACGTAATAGTAGGCAAGTGATCACTCAACAGGAAATTCACGGAAAGGTTTTTCCATCGATGGGGCTAGCCTTGCTGTGACCTCTTTGCATCTCCCTCAACAACAGGTGCAGTAGGTTCTTTGCCCTTTGATGCTCTGCTCCACAACTGGCCCCCCAGTCTCCTCTGTGCCTACCCCCAGTACCTCTAATCCTTAAATTTCTTCAGAAAGCATCTCAAGTTGAAGAGCACAGTTGTCCTCATTGCCCCTTATTGGCCTCATCAGATTTAGTCTCCCTTTCTTTGGTGTCATCTACTTCACCCCCCAGGTATTCTGGATCCAATTCCAGACCTTATGTCTCACCCGACAGACTTGATACACCCAGACATTCTAGGCCTAAAGTTGACTGCATAATTTCTCCACTTCCATTGATTGCTAGACAGCACAGGCTCTCCTCTCCTGTTTGCCACATTCTTTTATCTTCCCATAAAGCTTTCACTAGAAAAATTTAAAAAAACAAATGGAAAAAATGTGTTTTTTGGGAGCAGCAAAAAGACACTGACCCCTTTTCAGCATCAGTACCTAAAGTTCTTGACTTTTTAACTGCAATTTTAATGAAGGTGCTACCTCCTCAACTGTTATCAGTTAGCTGCCATTTCCAATTTTCACATAGGAATAAATAATTCATCCTTAGCCTCTTCCAAACTTTGTCAGGACTTCATAAGGGGAAACTTTCTTCTCAGACCTCCTTTTAAAGATCCCACCCCCATTGGATTTAAAAATAGTTTTGCAATCTTTGACTCAACTCCCATTTGTACCATCAGCTAAGTGTGAACTAAAATTTTTGATGTGGAAGACTGTATTTTTAGTGTCCATAACCTCTGTTAGAAGAGTCTCAGAACTACAGGCCCTCTCTTCCAAGCCTCCTTATTTGATTTTTTCATAAGGATAGGGTATCCTTACAAACCCCTCCTTTCTTCAGAAGGTGGTATCAGAATCAAGTATCAATCAAACTATCAACCTACCAGTATTCTTTCCAAATTTCTCAAATAAAGGAGAGCATATGTTGTACGTGTTGCATGTTTACAGGCAGTTAAGGTTTCCTCTACATAGAACTAAAAGTTTTAGGAAATTAAAACAATTATTTGTCTCCTTTGCAGATTCAGAATTGGGCAAACCAGTTTCTCAAGTTACTTTAGCCAAGTAGTTACCTGAGTGTATATTGTATTTCCTTTTTCTATATTTTATTTATTTATTTATTTATTTGCAGTTTGTTAACCGAGAATGTCCACTGGGCCAGAATGAGCCCATTTTCAATGGAGGCCCAGGGAGAAAAGCTCTATATACAATTACAAAGCTAATATCAACAAAGTTAAGAAGTGCAATACAATTTTCAAAAACTACTAAAACAGAGTAATATAGAAGACAGAATAATAACATTTGAGCAACACAGTAATATAAAAGACAGAATAATAACATTTGAGGAAGGTGTTGTTTCATAGTACTGAATGAAATTAAAACATAAGTATTTTGGAGTACATAAGTATAATTTGGAGTGCGGGCATTTATGCACTCAAAGTTTCATGAGGTGAGAGAGAGGAAGAATTAGAGGAGGAGAGTAAAACAGTGAAAAGTGAATAGGTTGAGTTATGAGATAGGGAAAAAGGGAGAGGGAGTGGAAATTAAATGAAGGGAGTCACTAGGTTGAGTTTTGAGACAGGAGAAAAAAGGAAGGGGGAGCAGAAATTATATAGAGGGGGTCAGGTGGGGAGAGAGCATGAACATTCCCATTGAGAAGTGAGATGGGAATGGAGCATGGTCTTGAAGGCGGAGTGGTTCTGGGTGATTCGAATGGGGGGGTGAATTTCATAGAAGAGCAAGGGAGAAAGACAGGAGAAATTGCCCAGGTGACCATAAAGGTTTGTACACTTCATGGAGGTTCTGGTTTCTGCACCTGATTAGTCTGTCAGGATGATGCAAGGTGAGTAAGGAGGAGAGGGAAGGGCAACTACAAGGCTGTTTCTCATCACACTGGGCTACTGGGGAATTGCTGAATAATAATACTATAAGAAATTGGGTTTGTCTCTATCAAAACCACAAAAAGCTCATTCTACCAGGTCTATGGCAATGTCTTCAGTATTTTTATTCAGGTCTTCCTTGGATGATATTTGTTCAGCTGCATCTTCGGCTAATCCTCATTCCTTTATTGCTCATTAAAAATTGGATCTGGTCTCTAGGGGAAGAGCAGCCTTCGGCTCAATGGTGCTCATGAATATCCTTCCTTAGAGGTACCAGGGGACTCCATCCCATTTGTTGAGGAACAAATGAAAATGACATCAGATAAAAAAGTTAAGTACTCACCATAATGCTTCATCTGTGTTGTACATTTTCCTTCTTCCTGAACTGCCCTTCCTCCATCCCCCTACCAGTTTAAATTTTGGAAGGATTGGAAAATGCTACGGGAACCAGTGTTCCGTTATTTGCGCTCCAGATGAAGTTATTTCATTTTCATATTATATTATACAGGTTTAAAAGGTAGCAAACACAACCTGCGGTATGTTAGGAGACTGGCATGTTATGGGTATGGGAGGAGCTCGAGAGTTTCAGTGTTCTACTAGCTGGAAAAAGAGACCAAGTCGGATCAGAGAGTCAGATCTGAACCCATTTGTTGAGGAAGAATGAAATGAACAACACAGATGGAATGTTATGGTGAGTACCTAACTTTTTTTTGTCCTGTTAGTTGCTCTGAAGAGGAGTGATTTATTGGCTTGGCTCAGGGTCTTGTGTAGGGACTTGACCCTTCTACTAAGGTGTTTTTTGGTTAAAAAAACAGGGATTCCTCTTTTCCCTGAAGAGTTTCACGAAGTGGAATCAGTAGGGGATTGTGAGTGGACAGATACAGTGTTTTCTCCTCACATTTGTGATTCAGATTCTGAGTAGGATGTGGTATTTGATTCTCCCTGTGAGGGGATTCTCTGAGATTAATTCTAGAGATAGTCATTGTTTTCAGTGGGAGAATACCAAGGCTTCCCAATGCTTTAGAAAATATAATTTGCCACAAGAGGAATTTCCAGAACTTTCACCCATTCCACCAGTGCTGTCACCATTGGAGGATTTGTTGTCACAGCCAGTGATTTCTCTGACAGTCAACCTACTGACCCTAAGAAAGCAGATAGAATGTTCAAAGTTCTTCAGTCATTCAAGTTTTTCTACACTAGTCCCAGTCCTGACCCACCAGCTGGAGCTTTAGCTAATCCAGCTACTACCAAGCATTTTGTAAATTCTAATCAAGATGGTAAAGTTTTTGATGTATTTGGGAAAAGAAGTATATGGTTCTGCAACTCTGATTTTTAGAAAACTGTCAGGCTCACTTGTTATAAGTACTTCCCTTATAATTGCGAAAGTATAAGGAATGTTTTGGCTTCCATTTCCTCTTATGATGAAAAAAATCTGCATTGTGTAGTTTCTAAAGTTTCTAAAGTCACTAATCATTGTTTGAAATGTGTTTATGACTGTGTTGATACTACTTCCAGGACTGCTGCCACTGGTAATATTTTAAGGATGTTTATATAGCTATATTCGAAGAACATCCCAGAAGATGACAAAAATTAAATTTTAAATTCTCCCTTGGATAGAATTTTTTGACCCCTTACTACAGAGCTTATCATAGGTTCAAAGGTTGGTACTAGGCTATCAGCCCTAGGGCCTATACAATCCTAGCCATAACAATTCCCTGGCTATTTCTTCCCACAATATTTACTTCCCTGGACTCCTGTCTAGCAGGGTGACTGATGTGATCCCGGGGTGAATTTCCTATCTCCCATCCAATCATCAAGGTTCCTTTTGAAGAGGGCCAAAGAGGCGTTCTGATTGACATGCATGGGCAGTCTATTCCAGAGTCTGGGATGTCTCTGGGTCAGGAACCTATCCCTCCAGCATATTTTATTCATTGTGTTGACAAGGTTTAGATCCCTGGTGCATGTGTCTCTGAGGGATTGGGATTTCTTTAAGTGTAGCATGTCCAACAGCTCTGGGTTTGACATGGCCTTGTATGTTAAGCAGAGATCGCCTCTGAATAGACGATATGTGACAGAGTCAAAAAGTGTGATGAGTGAGAAAAAGAGAGAGAGGAGGATTCGGGGAATCTCTCAGATTTTTTCATCCCTCCTTCTCTAAGTTCACCTGTGGATTCTCTGCTCCCTCATCTAATTTTTGCAAGACAGAAAATAAACGACCTCAGCGGAAAGGAGATGCTTAAAAAGCAGCAACAGGAAGGTTCCAAAAAGAAAGCAGGAACCCCACAGAACAAAGGAGAGTCAAATACATCAGAATGAGTACATAAAGGACCTTTTCCCCCCTCCTATCCCGGGCAGTTTTTTATCCATTCCAGAAGATATGAATCTCCATTTTTGCATTCAGCAACATATTGTTTCAGACAAATATGTGCTGAATGTGATCTATCTAGGATACAGATGGCAGTGGGAGGAAATTTCTCCATTTCTGGGGATTTCTCCTCATCCACCAGACCAAACTCTTCCTTTCCACCTGTCTTACATTGTATGTTGTTTTGGGAGGTAATAGAAGCTGTTCTTCCTCCTCAATTACAGGAAAGATATTACTGAAGAATGTTTTTAATGTCAAAGAAAGAAAGAAAACACCTGAAGACCAACTCTGGATCTTTCTTTCCTGAACCAGTCTGTGATAGTGACCAAGTTCAAAATGCATTCACTGCATTGTTACCCCTTTTCCTCTTTTGAGTGCTCTAGTAAGCTTAATTTTAAAAGATGCTTGTCAGAGCCTTCCTATTCATCAAGATTTCAGGTGTTGATTTTGTGTGCCTGGATCATATTATCAGTCCTGTGCCTTACCCTTTACATTGTTAACCCTTCAATATTCTAGTGAGCGTAATTTTAAAAGATGCTTATGGCATTCCTATTCATCAATATTTCAGATGTTTGTTAAGATTTTGTGTGGCTGAATCATATTATCAGTTTTGTGCCTTGGGCTATCCACTACTACAAGAGTATACACAAATGTGTCTAGCTCCTGTGATAGCTCATTGCAGGCTACAGAGTATTCACATTTTTACATATCTGGACCACTTGCTTATATTTTGCAGAGTCTTCTAAGTATCAGGAATCTCTTTCCTGGGTAAGAGATCTCATACACATGCTGGGGTTCCAAGAGAACATTCAAAAGTCCTTTTTTATTCCATCTCACAGGATTTGTTTCTGGGGTGCCTGCTAGACACACCAGTACATCAGTATGAAGAGATTCTTCCACAGGAAAAATAGCTCTATGTTTAAATCTATCCCAGGGGGTTTCTAATTAGACTTCCATTGTTGCAAGGAATATCAAGTTTTTGGGTCTTATGGCTTTCATGATTCTAATGATACCTCTTGCAAGACTTCACACGAGAAATATGCAATTGTATTGTCTTTTCAAGTTCCAGTTTTGGGATTTCTAAAAAGGGAAATCAGTTGGTGGAGACATCAAACCTCTCAGTGTCCAGGTCTTCCATTTTCCTTTCCTTCTCTAAATGAGTCAGTCATAACAAAAACCTCAGACTTTGCTTAGGGAGCAGTGTCAGCAGATATAAAAGTGCAAAGTCTTTGGGACAAGAAAGACAGGCCAAAACACAAACATAAAGGGGATGCTAGCTCTTATAAAAGCTCTCAGCTATTTGAATCATATGTGGTCCCAAAACCTCTTCAAGTGTTTACAGACAATACCATAGTGATATGGTACATAAACAAGGGGGAACAGCTCTTACTCCTATGCAGACTAGCAGAGTTAGCATGGGATATAGCTTTACAGCATAATTTCATTCTACAGACATCTTACATTCTATCAGAGCAAAACTGTGTGGTAGACAAGCTGAGCAACATCAAGGCAGATGGTTGCAAGGAATTCCTCCAGTAGACCTTTTGCCTCCTCTCTAAACAATCAACTTGCAAAATTCTGTTCCAAGGCTCCATACAAGAAGACATGGAAAACAGATGCCTTTTCTTATCCTTGGACAGTAATGTTTATGTATGCTTTTCCACCCTTTCCACTGATTTACATGGTACTTCTGAAGATTCAGAAGGACTTACAAAAGATCATTGTGGTGATTCCCTTCTGGCCCAGGCAACAGTGGTTCTTCCTTCCTTTGGAATTGACCAGGGTCAATTACCACAAGCTTGCTCACTGACTGGATTTGTTCACGCAAGATCAGGAGTGTGTGATACAGCCCAACCCCAAACAACTTCGGGTGACTACCTGGATGATAAAGGTTTAATACATTTTAGGCACCTTTTTTCTGATGATGTGCAGCAGGTATTAATAGATGCAAAAATGTTTGATACTAGAAAGTCTTATATTGGCAAATGGGATCGGTTTTCTGGTTGGTGCCAACAAAAGAACCAGCACCCATTTAGGTCCAGTGTTTCTCTGGTTTTAAAGTAATTTAAGTTCATAGGTTCATAGGTTGGTACTAGGCTATCGGCCCTAGGGCCTGTGCAAGTTTAGCCATAACAATTTCCTGGATATTTCTTCCCACAATATTTACTTCTCTGGACCCCTATCTAGCAGGGCAACTGACATGATCCCCGGGGTGAATTTCCTATCTCCCATCCAATCATCAAGGTTCCTTTTGAAGAGGGCCAATGAGGCGCTCTGCTTGACATGTATGGGCAGTCTATTCCAGAGCATGGGGAGTCTCTGGGTCAGGAACCTAGCCCTCCAGCATGTTTTGTTCATTGTGATGACAAGGTTTAGATCCCTGGAGTGTGAGGCTCTGAGGGATTGGGATTTCTTTAAATGGAGCATGTCCAACAGCTCAGGGTTTGACATGGCCTTGTATGTTAAGCAGAGATCGCCTCTAAGTAGAAGATATGCCACAGAGTATAGCTGGAGTTTTTTTAGATGGTCAGCATATGGCATCTGCTTTAGGCCTGTGATTCTTTTAGTGAGGTATTTCTGTGGCCTTCCCAGCTGTTGCAGATGTCTTTTAAGGTACATACCAAACGGGGCATTATACTCTATAATGGGTCTAATGAGGGATGAGTACAGTAGGACAATGACCTCCTTTTTTCTGGATGAAAAGCCCTTAGTGATGAGGTGTGCCACATAGAAGGATTTCCTGACTGTTGTGGCGATGTGGTTATCGAAAGTGAGACCACTGTCCACCTGTGTCCCTAAGTTTCTCATCACACTTTCGATGTTTAGTGTCCTGCCACCTATGTGGTAATTCATGGGTACATGTTTTTTTCCAAAGGGGATAACTATACATTTCTTGGCATTAACCTTGAGCCCATGGCTCTGGCACCAGGCATCTGTTTCTGTAAGGCCCTTTTGTAGAATAGCCACATCATTTGAGGATTCAATAATGGCTCCCAGTTTGCAGTCATCTGCAAACTTTGTTAGCCAGAGTCCCTTAGTGTTGGCCTGTACTTCAAAGAAGTAGATGCCAAACAAGAGTGGTCCCAGGACTGAACCCTGAGGTACTCCACTTGTCACTTGTCTGGAGCTGGATTTGGAGTCGGCTACCTTTACAGTCTGGGTTCTGTCAGTAAGCCAGTTGGCAACCCATCGAGTGACGTAGGGATTTATGCCCAGCTTAGTAAGTTTATCTATGATTCCAGAGTGGGGGATGGTGTCTAAGGCCTTGGCGAGGTCCAGATAGGCTGTGTGGACCGCCTTACCCTCATCCACAGCTCTGGAGACTGATTCAACTCTCAGCTTCTTACTGAGGCTGGTGAGAGAGTTTTTTGCATCCTGGGATTTTCCTGTTTTCTGCAACAGTTTCTTCCTTCTGTTGTATAGTTTGTTTATAGCAGGGGACCACCAGATTGGCTTCCTTTTTTTGGAGAAGAGCGTCTTGGTTCTGTTTTGGATGGCACGAGTGGATGTGCTCGTACAGTGCCTTAGTGTAGGATTCTGCAGTCGAACTTCCAGATCCCGTCTGTGTGGGTGTTGTGAAGTTTGTCACTTCTGATTTCAGTAGCATGAAGTTGGCTTTGGAGAAGTTTTTTAAGGAGGTTTCCTTACTCTGGGGTGGGGGTGGGATGTGGATGTCAAGGGTGATTTGCTTATGGTCAGACCTGACCAATGAGGGGGTGACCAGTGGTGTGAAGCATCTGTCTCCCATGTTGGTAATGACCAGGTCTAGGATATTGGAGCCCCTGGTGGGACAATGGATTAGTTGATCCAGGGCGTTGGAATTTATGAATTCCAAGAACCGTTGGGAAAAGGAGTTGGTACCCGAGAAGTTTTCCCAGTTAATAACAGGGTAGTTGAAATCACCCAGTATTAGGGTGTTTGGTTGTATCTTAATATTTTCCAGTATGATTAGAAAGGTGTAGTGAGAATCTTGGGACATGGTGGGGGATCTGTAGCAAGCTGCAATTTGGATTGCAGTCTTATTTAGTGTTAGTTGCACCTGGAGAATTTCAGATGCATTGTGTTGGGCAACTAGCCTGGAGGTGTGAATATCCTTGGTAAATATGGACACTCCTCCATCTTTAGTGTTTCGGTCTTGGTTTTGTGGCTGAAAAGTGTGGTAAGAATTGTAGCCTGGTATTGCAGGGGTGCTCTCTGGAGCCTTGAACCAGGTCTCAGTTAGTGCACAGATATCGATGTTCTCCATTTTTTAGCAGTGCCTTGAGAGAGTGCATTTTGAGGTTTAGACTTCTATCATTGAGTAGCATTACCTTCAGATTTTGCATGCTTGTATCTGTTACGGTGGTGGTTTTGTCCTTTGAACCTTGTCTAAAAAGGCATTATAGGGGTGGCAACAGCTTTAGCCAGTAACCTGAATCCCAGGGGTGACAGATGCAGACCATCTCTGGCAAAGCATCGTGGTTTGTCGATCATGTCTTCCCAGGCAGACAAATACTGGATCCCCTTTGAATGACACCAGAAGCTTAGCCAATTATTGAAGTCAATCATTTTGTCCTTATACTGTGGTATCATTCTGGGTGAAGGCAGGATGCTACTCAGGGCTAGGGTCATACCTGCCTGGGTCACATGATCTAAGAGCGCTTCCATGTCTCTTTTCATGTAGTCCAGGGAGGTACAACTTAAGTCATTCACTCCAGCATGGACAATGACAGAGTCGTATTTGTACTTGTTGTGGAGTGACTTGAGTGCATGCGTTATGTGGCGGATCCTGGCACCTGACAGGCAGCTGACTGTAATTTTCTCCTTGTTCATCCTGGTGAGTGGGATATCAGTGTGCCTGACTATAGAGTCACCTATGACTAAAGTGTTGGGTACAGTCTTGCCTTAGGGGCTGTTGTTGGGTGGCACACTGGTGTTGTGAGCTATGTGTCACTTTGGTTGTGACTGGTGTTTGTTTGCGTTTCAGCTTCGGAGGTCCTTGTTACTTTGGCAGGTTAATGTTAAGGGCCTCCGCATATGTGGGTTTAGTGTTGCTATGTGTGAGTGTTGATGGTGTGGGTTTTGAATGAGTTACTATCCTATGGCCTGTCTTACTGCTTTAACAAGATTCAGTTGTTGGCCCTTTCAACCATGTCTGCCCATGGATCCTCTCTTTCAATTCAAACTCCTGTGAAAATGTTTTTGAAAGTGGTACTACATAGAAGCTTCCAAGAAAACTGATGGCTCCTTCTTGGGATCTTAATTGTGCGTTGGAGAAGCTAGTACTTGCTCCATTTTAACCAGCTCATCATCTGACTTGAGGTTCTTAATGTGGAAAACAGTTGTGCTGATAGCTCTGACCTCTGCAATAAGAGTATCTGAGTTGCAAGCTCTTGTGGTGGGTCAACTTTATCTCATCTTTTACAGATGCAGGGTTTCTTTGAGAAGTAATCCTTCTTTGCCTAAACTGGTATTCAGGTTTACTTTAAGCCAATCTATCCATCTCTCTGTTTTCTTTCCAGAACCCAGAAATAAAGGAGAAATGAAACTTCATACCTTGGATATCAACAGACGTTATCTTGACAGAACACAATATTTTAGAAGTTCTGATCAATTGTTTATTTCTTATGAAGGTAAGAAGAAGGGGCAACCTGTGTCAAAGCATACTGTTTCGAAGTGGTTGTCAGAAGCTATTACCTTTTGCTTTTATTACCACAGCAAAACTATTCCAGGCATGGTCATCATTCACTCTACCAGGGCTTTGGCTTTATCTGTCGGTTTTTGGAAAGGGTTGGACTTAGAACCAGCAATTTGGTCCTCTGTCATACTTTTACAAAGCATTGTAAACTAGATTTTCTCCTGGTCTAGGACAGACTTTGCTAGGACTGTTCTCCAGGTGTTTTTTGGACACTTCCCCTTCTGCCTCCTAGTTCTTTTAAGCTATAGTTATCTACATGTATAGCTAAGGTTACTGCAGCAGTGATCAATATGGAGAACATAGTGCAGTTGTACAAGTAAACTTGCCATAACAATAGATGTTCGTTTGATTACTACTGCAGTAACCACTCATACTCTCCATCCCTCTTTTTTGTATTTTTCATAACAAGGTGTGGACATGTAGTTTTTTCCCTAGCAGTGTCCTCCCAATGCTTATACTCCATATCTCAGTTGGCATGAAAGCTCTGAAGAGCCTGGCGCTGTCTTTTTAGTCAGCTCAGCTCGAGTTGACTGTTGGTTTGTATGTGTGGAAAGTCCCTGAAGCTTTGTAAGCTGGGCATCTGTTATATCCTATGCAGGATATAACCCATATAGCTAAGGATAATGCAGCAGTGATCATTCAAACATCTGCTAAATTTACTTATACAACTGTACTTTCTAATTTTTATTCATTCATTTTCCATCTACCCATTTAAGCCAATGTAGGGTTGTTGGGGAAGCTAGAGTGTATCCTGGTATCCATCCTGTTAGTAATCAGTGCATTGAGAAAATCCCACTGACAGGACAGACTCAATAAAGGATAGAGTGGTTCAGTTTTCAGCCCATCAAACCCATTCCTGACAGATTCATGTCCACATGTAAAGATGAGGACATGCTTACTGTGAGGCAAAAAAAAAGAACAAACAAAGGATCATGCCTCACTCTCTGAATATGTATGTGTGTTAGAGTGTGTGTGTGTGTGTGTGTGTGTGTGTGTGTGTGTGTGTGTGTGTGTGTGTGTGTGTGTTTGCGTGCGTGCATATTAGTATGTGTGCGCATTTGTAGAGAATGAATACAGGATGTAACTTGTTGACATATAGAGAGAGAGAGAGAGAGACAGACAGACAGAGAGGGAGAGTGAGATACCTTTATAGATACATTTATTTATCTTTCAAAATAAACAAATTTTTCAGTCATCAAAACAGTCTTTAATTTTTTTCTCTCTTCACTTCATATGTCTTGCTTCAAACTTCTGTCTGTATTTCAGTATATAAAAATTGCTTCTTAAAGTGTCTTTGTCACTAATCAGCCCGTATAAATTTATTTATTTTTTATTTTATTTATTTTACGTTTGTTGACCGGGATAGTCGACTGGACGCATGTCCATTTTCAGCGGAGGCCCGGGGAGAAAAGCTCCAAGGGTAAGCAGATACAGCATTACATAATACCAGCATTACATATTACAAACAGACTATTTACAGAGATTACATAAGTAAGCAAGTTAAACAAGTTCCACAGGTTACAGTTAATCCTGAGCACGTCAGGATTAAATTAAATTACACAGTAAACTGGTTAACAGATGTTTACACATTCTAGAGAGAGTTAGCCAGGCTTGATACATTGACATAGCCAGTTAAGTGACAAATGTTGTTTGAGTCTAGTATTAAATTGACCTAAGGTGGAAAGTAAGGTAATATCAGCTGGAAGAGAGTTCCAGGATCGATTTACAGAGTGTGCAAAGAGAGAATCACCGGCTGTGTTATTAATTTTGCTAGTCTGAATTAGTAGTTTGTTAGAGGATCGAAGCGGTCTAGGATTGTTATAGGGGGTGATAATATTTTTAAGTGCAGGAGTATTGTCCGGATTATAGAGGATTTTATAGGCCATAATCAGTTGGTTATACTGGATTAGGCTGGGTAGTTCAAGCCACCCAAGCTGATTTAGATTGATGCAATGATGTGTTCTAAAAGGCAGCCCAGTGACAAACCTGGCAATGTGGTTGTAGCAAACTGAGAGTTAGTTAAGGACAGTCTTGTTTAAATTCGAGAGTAGAGGGGATGCATACAGAAGGGTTGAAAGAAGGTGAGAGCGAGCTATGGCAATTTTAGCTGGAGGGGTTAGGAAGGCTTTTATTCTGTAAAGTGACCCTAGTTTTTTATTGATGGTTTTGATAGTTTGGTTAACATGTAAGTCAAATTTCAGATTATTGTCTATGATGACACCTAATAGTTTTGTCGATGGGTCAGGGAAGATTATTGTGCCATCATTTGATTTTATGGTAAAGGTGAAAGCGATAGACCTACGTGTTGGTGAAAATAACAGCATTTTAGTTTTTTGGGGATTTAGGATCAGACGGTGTTCAGAAAGCCAGTTTTCTATTGTATTAAAGGTAGTCTGGGTAGCTGATCATAACTCTACTGGAGATGTGGCTGAGCAAATCAGAGTAGAGTCATCAGCATATTGGATACAGCGGACTTTTGGGATGACAGTATAAAGGTCGTTAATGAAGATGGAGAACAGCAAGGGCCCTAGTATAGAGCCTTGTGGTACTCCAAGGGTGTTAGGTAGAAGGTTAGAGAGTTTGTTCTGCCAGAGGACAGCCTGCTGTCGACCATTCAGGTAGGAATGAAACCAGTGGAGGGCTCCAGTATCTAAACAGAATGTTTGCAGGGTGTGGATTAAAAGTTGGTGATCAACCATATCAAATGCCTTGGAAAGATCCAAAAAGAGGGCTGAGGATATATAATTATTGTTGTGATTATGGTTTATGGTGTTAGTAAAGGCTAGGAGGGCTGAAGTAGTGCTGTGATGAGGACGGAAGCCATGCTGAGTGTCTGCCATAAGGCGATTTTGGATTAGGTGGTGCATGAGTTGTCTATGAATACATTTTTCCATAATCTTTGCAAGTGGAGAGAGTATAGCTAGTGGCCTATAATTGGAGAATTCAGTAGAGCTGCCTCATTTGTGAAGTGGGATTACATAGGATATTTTCCAGATGGTGGGAATTTTAGCTTCTACTATGGTTCAATTGATTAGTATTGAGACGGGGTAAGCAATAGCATCAGCTGATTTTTGTAGGTACTCGGCAGGGAGTTGATAGTGGGTTTTAATTTTTTGATCAAGGTACGGATAAGTATACAGTATACAGTATACAGAGGAAGAGGCTGGCGAAGAAGAAGTGGGATTGTCAAAGAGATGAAGAAAGTAGACATGAGTATAAGGAGATGAGGCGCATGGCAAAGAGAGAGGTGGCGAAAGCTAAGGATAGGGCATATGGAGAGTTGTACGAGAGATTGGACACTAAAGAGGGAGAAAAGGACCTGTACCGATTAGCTAGACAGAGGGACAGAGCTGGGAAAGATGTGCAGCATGTAAGGGTGATAAAGGATAGTGAGGGAAAGGTACTCACAAGAGAGGAGAGTGTGTTGAGTAGATGGAAAGAGTATTTTGAGAGGCTGATGAATGAAGAGAATGAGAGAGAGAGAAGGTTGGATGATGTGGGGATAGTGAATCAGGAAGTGAAACAGATTAGCAAGGAGGAAGTAAGGGCAGCTATGAAGAGGATGAAGAATGGAAAGGTTGTTGGCCCAGATGACATACCAATGGAAGCATGGAGGTGCTTAGGAGAAATGGCAGTGGAATTTCTAACTAGATTGTTTAATGAAATTTTGGAAAGTCAGAGGATGCCTGAGGAGTGGAGAAAAAGTGTTTTGGTACCTATCTTTAAGAATAAGGGTGATGTGCAGAGCGGCAGTAACTACAGAGGGATAAAACTGATTAGTCACAGCTTGAAGTTATGGGAAAGAGTAGTGGAAGCAAGGTTAAGAAGGGAGGTGATGATTAGTGATCAGCAGTATGGTTTCATGCCAGGAAAGAGCACTACAGATGCAATGTTTGCTCTGAGACTGTTGATGGAGAAATACAGAGAAGGTCAGAAGGAGTTGCATTGTGTCTTTGTAGACTTGGAGAAAGCATATGACAGGGTGCCTAGAGAAGAGTTGTGGTATTGTATGAGGAAGTCGGGAGTGGCAGAGAAGTACGTAAGAGTGGTACAGGATATGTACGAGGGTAGTGTGACAGTGGTGAGGACTGCAGTGGGAGTGACAGATCCGTTTAAGGTGGAGGTGGGATTACATCAAGGATCAGCTCTGAGTCCTTTCTTATTTGCAGTGGTGATGGACAGGTTGACAGATGAGATCAGACAGGAGGCCCCGTGGACTATGATGTTTGCAGATGACATTGTGATCTGTAGTGAGAGTAGGAATCAGGTTGAGGAGACTCTGGAGAGGTGGAGATATGCTCTAGAGAGCAGAGGAATGAGGGTCAGCAGGGCTAAGACAGAATATATGTGTGTAAATGAGAGGGAGGGTAGAGGAATGGTGAGGATGCAGGGAGTAGAGTTGGTAAAGGTGGACGAGTTTAAGTACTTGGGATCAACAGTTCAGAGTAATGGTGAATGTGGAAGAGAGGTGAAGAAGAGAGTACAGGCAGGGTGGAATGGGTGGAGAAGAGTGTCAGGAGTGATTTGTGACAGACGGGTATCCGTAAGAGTGAAAGGGAAGGTCTACAAGAGTGTAGTGAGACCAGCTATGTTATATGGGTTGGAGACAGTGGCATTGACAAAAAGGCAGGAGTCAGAGCTGGATGTGGCAGAGTTAAAGATGTTAAGATTTGCAATCAGTGTGACTAGGATGGATAGGATTAGGAATCGGTATATTAGAGGGTCAGCTCATGTTGGACAGTTTGGAGACAAAGCAAGAGAGACGAGATTGCGTTGGTTTGGACATGTGCTGAGGAGGGATGATGGGTATATTGGGAAAAAGATGCTAAGGATGGAGCTGCCAGGTAAGAGGAATAGAGGAAGGCCTAAGATAAGGTTTATGAACGTGGTGAGAGAGGACATGCAGGCGGTTGGTGTGACAGAGCAAGATGCAGAGGATAGGAAGAAATGGAAAGAGATGATCCGCTGTGGCGACCCCTAACGGGAAAAGCCGAAAGAGAATGATCAAGGTACGGATAAGTGAAGTGGTGACTGGTTGGAAGCTGAACGCAAGCAGGTTTCTAGGGGTGCTACTTTCAGGACCAGGGGAGCTAGGAGGTAGTTGGCTAGCCAGGGCTTGAATTGTCTCAGTAAAGAATTGGTTAAAACTATCAGAAACATCTTCAGGGGTTTTATCAATAGTAGCAGCAGGGATTGGGGTTGAAGTTTGTCCAGGATGTAGTAGATTATTTAAACCTGCCCAAAACTTCTTCTGAGGGTTATTTTGATTTACTGTTTGTAAATTACAGTAGTATTGTTTTTTGTCTTGTAAAATTGATTTTTTGGTTTTGTTCCTGGATTGCCTGTATTTAATGTGATCTTGAGGGTCTTTAGAAGAACGCCATAAAGCCCATGCTTTGTTTCTAAGGGTAATTTTGAGTTTAGACTCTATAGAAAGCCATGGTGCAGTTTTTGCCTTGGTTCTCTTTGAACGAACAGGTGCATGCAAATCAAGGATCTCAAGGAATTTGTTGTTAAAGTATGCTACTGCTTCCTCTAAAGGGAGGTGTTTTAGAATAGACCAATTACATGAGTTTAGTTCTTGTTGGAATTTGGCAGGGTCAAAGTTTTTATTGTTTCTAACATTTCTGAGTAAGGCTTGTTGGGAATTAATTTTTTTGTGCTTAATTACATATATGAGAAGGTAAACGTTTAGGCTATTAAGGAGGGTACCAGAGGTGTACAGTTGGGGGTGACTGTTTATGAGTACCCAGTCAAGTATACTTTCTTTTTGGTTTGGTTTACCTATGCTGGTAGGGGTGGGTGTGATTTGTGTAAATGCATGCAGGTTAATATGGGTGGTTGGGGATTCTGAGGAACAGGTGCCCCAGTCTATGTTAAAGTCTCCAAGTAGTAGGGTTTCTTGGGGGTAGTGACATGATAGCCAGTGCAGCATATCTTCAAATGTAGATATATTGTTACCTGGGGGAATGTACATACAGATGATATTAATTCATTTATTTTTATTAAGTTGCAATTTGGTGGCAAGAATCTCTGAGTTATTAATCTGAGGAGGTTGTATTACATCTATGGTGACATTCAACTCAGATTTATAGAGTACAGCTACCCCACCCCCCTTCCTCGAAGCATGATCCAGCCTGTGTATGTTGTACCCAGGTGGTAACACTTCATTGGCTTTAGTGTTAGGTTTTAACCAGGTTTCAGATAAACAGAGAATCTCAGGGGAGTGGACATCCAAAAGTGCATGCAATTCATGTACCTTGTTATTAATGCTTCTAATATTGAGATGACAGACTAGGAGAGAGTTAGTTGACCTATTAATTGTAGGTTTGTAGCTTAGATTGCAAGTAGAGGGGGTATGTGTATCTGAAGTGAGTGGGCCAGGGTTGGGGTGAATATCACCACCAAGTATTAGGTTGAGTCTATACTTGGTGATGAACTTCAGGAATTTGTTTACTGGTTTGTGGAAGTGTTTGGATCTAGAGCTAATGTGCCTGGGGTTGAGATGTTGATAGACTGAACAAGATGTTGGATAGGATCTGGTACTGTAAGTATGGTTGAAGGTGGAAGGATTTACAGCTGGGGTGATAGTATGGCCTTTTGGGACCTGAAATTCTGTGAGAAACTGGTTTTCATACAAGGTAAGGAGGTATGGTGTGAACAAGAGGGGTAGTAAAGAGGAGTATATCATTATCTGTGATTCAGCTAGTGAGTTAAGGAACTGTTTTACCTGGTGATGCAACACCAGAAGATAGAGTGTACTGGAAAGAGGATGGGAGAATGCCAGATGAAAGCTAATAGGTGTTATTAAAATGTAGGTAGTAGAATGGGGGTGGGTGAAATTATCCCAGATGAAAGCAGATAGGATCTAGAAAGTGGGGGAGTGGCTATAGTACTATACATTTAAATGTACTGGGGGCAGGAGGGAATTGGGGGCAGGGAGGGGAGCGAAGAGAGCCCGAGTAGGGCTTAATGTAGCGGGGCTACTGCAGTTTACAAGGTTTCCTAAGGTGTCCTAAAGCTATAAGGTAAGTATTACAGCTCTTAATGTAAGAGTCAATTTACTTCAGTTACAGGGGAAGGAGGCAACCACTCAAGTAGAAATCATAATTTCTGTCTTTAATCAAGTATCACTTTTCTGCTACACTTAAATTGACTTTGCCACTCCACTTCTATGTAGGAGTAATCATGTATAAAATGTTGCCTACTATAGTATTATTCCAAACACACTAAGCAACTTGCACATGCATATATCTGTCCCTTTTCAGAAACACTTTGCACTGCATCAACATACATCATTTGTACACAGAAACCACTCTGTATAACTTGTTATCAATTATATTCAGTGGTTAGCCCCTTTTAGATACACAGGCCATTTTTTACTGGCCTTAATTTATTTGTGTAGAGTATTGATGCAACCATCTTTCATATCAGCCCATTGTCTTCAACAACAGGACCAGTAGCCACAAGCAATAGTGTATCAGCAATTGTAAGGCTCTTGCAGAACTCCTCCTTTGGTTTCATAATATGTATCACCTTTATTTTCTCTCCAGATCAAGATGTCTTTTGGGAGCAGAAGCAAGTTAATAATACTCTTGAAAAATACCATCATTATATAATTTAAGCCACTCCACAGAGGAAACAGATAAGTGGAAGAGGGGGTGTTGAAGTGGACAGACATGGATCATAAAGATCTAATTTTGTGGAAAGTGCATAACTTTTTTTATCTTACCTGATCCAGTTCATCTAATTTAACATCAGGACAGAGTCCCCAGCCTAAACTTCTTGATGGTGTTAAGACAGAATACCCCTCAATATGGTCGATACAAAGGTAAATCTGGACGTAGAAATCACATCCAGCTTATACTATCTTGCAATAGTATGCAGTCAAGCACATTCAACAGCATTATGTATGTCATCAACTGATATACCTGAAAAAAGGATAGGGAAGTAGCCATCACTCTGATCAAATGTGCAGTGGTTTTATGAAGTATGTGTTTGCTCAACTTCATTTAATATAAACTTATGCAAGTTGATAGCCACCTGGATGGAGTGACATTGGTAACCTTTTGACCTACTTTGTTTTGTCAAAGGAAATTAAGAGTTGTTCATCCCATCTAATACAGATGCTTATTTTTATTTTGTCTTTATAAAAATGTAATTGGTGGTGGACATTAATACATTTTGATAAGTATTCCTCCAGGTTACATTGCTGGGGAAAGAATACTAAATATTAACTGACTGGATGAAGCTTGTTTCTTTGGCTACCTCTGGAAGGAATATTAATACTGGAATCTGACACTTCTATTGTACATTCCACAAAGAATGAGTCTTTGGATGTGCCCTCTGATCCATGTTCGATCACTCAAGACTTTGGATCCCAAGCTCAGAATCCTCCCCTTACTCATAACCCCCTGCAAAGCCCGACATTATCTCAGTTATCTCCCACGATGCAAAGGTTTCACTCTCCTTTTCTTGTTCGCTCCCCCTCCTTGATAATTCTGATTCCAATTCCAGGGTCTCTGATCCTGTTGATATGACTGCTTTCGTTTCCTTATTGTCTCTGAATTCTAGCAGGGAGGAAGATCTAAAGGGACTTCGTGAATATCCTCTTTCAGTTGTTCAACAGCTTCATTACCATTTCTATCATGTTCACTACCAAGAATACAATTCTGTTTATTGCCAACAGGACTTGGATATGCTTTATGGTTATCTGGATCATGTCTGTCTTTATCCATCTTCTTTTCTATTCTGCTTTTAATTTTGTTAACCAGTATATCAACTTTATCAAAAATATTGTTGCATCTTAATTCGTAGGAATGAAACAAGTCCTTGTTAATGGAATTGTCTAGATCCATAATTTCAGTCAGTAACCCGCCCATGAGTTTGTTGTTGGAACACATCAAAACCTCCATAGATTCACAGTCCTGTCTGTTGAACAGAAGCAACAATTTGTTATGTAACTCCGAACTGACCTGCAGCCCAATAAGTTTGAAATATACATTTTCCACTTGTAGTATGAGATATTTCTGAAGTTTCTCCTCAAATAACTTAAGCTGTTTATCCAAAGTCCTTATCTGGCCACTCACCATCCGTCACAATTCCATATGTTTGTTTAATCAGTTATCAATACCATCACGCTTGCCTTGGTAATACAGTCTATTATTGACAGGTAACATACCATTACAGGATACTGCTGCTACATCATTCTCCTCTGATGTATTACAGATAAGCCTTTTCTGGGGGTGATTACATCATTTCCTTTTGAAGAGTTCCTTGACGCTTGTACCTCCTCAAAACTATTTTAGTTTTTCTCCAAACAACTAGAAAACATGATAATAAAGTGGATAGCTGAGTTGCAATCTGATCCATTCTGAGAAGGAAGGAGGAACATGTGATTCAGGCAATATTTAAATGAAGTTCATTATGGCCTACAGGCTCATTCTGAAGAAGTTCCATTTATTTTTAGGGATGAAAGCATTCAACATTTTTATTTGTTTTTTTGTTTTGTTTTTATACTTTATATTTTATAAATTAGTTCTTTGAGTACACTGCAGCTTTTGGTACATCTGATTTGTTTTAGTTATTAGGTAGATAATCTGGTTTCCACCAACACACACACACACACACACACACACACACACACACACACACACACACACACACACACACATGCACACACATTGCTTGCTAATTAGCTTCTTGGAAATATGCATAAATATTGCATTTATCCCTGCCCATATGGTCACAGCTGTGGCTAAAAGTGGCCCATGATGACCAGTTCACTTACCAGTTAACAACTGATTAAATTATTAGTTATATTACATTTCTGACAAATCATTTGAGCATTTGAAGTTCAAGAAAAATGAAAAAAAAAAGACATTTCTGGTTTCTGGTTTCTTGAATGAAAAAGTCAAAGGCTGAAAACTGTTGAAAAATCATTTTACCACATATTTAGGGAAAACAATGAAATCACCATTCCTCTCTTTTCTTTTCTACTGGAAGAGAAGAGCTAGCAAACACCTGCTCAGACCCCCCCCCCTCCACATACACACACACTAAGTAGACTGCTATTCGAACCCAGATTGCCAGCATTGCAGGTGGGCTCTATTCAATCCCTGTGCCAGCAAACTGGTAAAGAATGTAATGTGTTATTGCCATGTGGAGAGGAAGCAAAGGGTGGACATCACAGAAACCTCAGTTTAATAAAAGATTCCAGTTTTGTACATGCTATAAGGAGTAAAAAACAAAAATCAAAACAAAAAAAAAACAAAGAAAAAGTTGTATGAGAAAAAGGCACATCGGAAGATAAAAGGAGGATGACTCAGGAGAGGTATGTAGAAGTGTTGTAGAAGATGACAGGGACATCTTTTTTACTAAAATACTAGACAGTGATGGAATTCACGCATGCTTGATAGCGACTTCAGGTAGTTCTTAAGAAGATTCAGTGGATAAAAGCAAAGTGTCATTCAAAGGACTACTGTAGATTAAGCGCAGCATTTCCTGTAATCTTAGAATGCATTTTCCTCTCTACGGAACATTCCTGTGCCACTAAATACATCTAAAGTGTGACGCAGCTGCTTAACCTTTTGTGTACGTGTTTGTAGTTCAGGTTCCTCAGTATACACCCCGTTGTTACTTGTGTATGTAGTCCTGCACTGCATTCTTTAGGGATTTGTTGTGCTTGAGTCGATGTCTTAGTGCCTATTAAATTTCAGGCACTACCATATTTTGTTCTCACTATTATCCATAAGGGTCCCTACTGTAAAGTAATGATGGCAAATGCGATTCATGGAAATGGGAGATTTAAGTTCATTTGGGTACAATGCTAAGTCCAAAAGTAATGTGGCTTAGAGAATTCTATTTTTCCATGGTATGGTGATCTCAGAATTAGTATATTTAAGAAGGGAGAACAGGGAAGAGGGCAGCCTCTCACATCAGGGGTGCAAGATGACTTGCTCCCTCTGCAAAAAAAAACAAATCTTAATGTATAGCAGTAAGTTTTGAAATTTGCTGTTACTTGTCTTTAATTGCACTTATTTTCTATGGGATTTAACACTCTTTCAGTATCGAGCTTCCAGTAAGTAGGACAGCCATTTATAAAACAAAGAGATTGTCTAGGAATGCAAACATACTTAAATACTAACTACATCAGTGGCATAAAACTACTGCAGTGATGCCCATATCCTGGCAGAGTGGCAAGCACTAATGTTGCCCCATCTCTGTTTTAGTAAGACATTCCTGATTTGCATTCTGGTGTCCTCTGATAAACTTGAAAAATGTCAAATGCTGTGATATTTTAGCTGAATTTTTTTCTTCTAAATATTGCAGACAACAGTTACAGTTTGTCAGAAATGTCTTACTTTGATAAGCAACAGCAGACACAGATAAAACACTGTGTGACACCCCTGCACTGGCACAGTAATCAAGGGGGCTCAATCCTCACCACTGGCAACAGTGAGGGATGTACACAATGGGAGGATGACAAGTACACACATAGTATGCAATTTCCCTTAAGAGCACACAGTGACCACAGTCAGTCTGGGGCTGATTTCTGCCTCTTTCCCCAGATCCCCAATATGACTCCCCACTGGCACAGCTATTGGGTTGAGATCTCAGCCATGTGGCCAAGCTAAGACCTCCAACACCCTTTCTGTCCAACCAGTACTGCGTGTCCCTGTGCAAGTAGCTGACACACACACACACACACACACACACACACACACACACACACACACACACACACTTGAGATTTGATTTATATACAAACACACATATGCACTTGGGGAAGGCTGGCACAAGTTTACTAGCTATGCCTCCTTCTGCCCAGACTATAAAGTAGTTCCAGCTGCTACCAGCCAACTCTTTATCAGCTACTATAAGGCCCTTTCAAAGGGTGTCCAATCCTACTGTGTAATGTTATTACTGTCCAAATGGTAGTGTTGACTAACACTTGCAAGGCTATTTAGGAGTAGCCTGTACAGTGTCACCAAATACATATGTAAGTACTCTAAGAGCTAAATATGTCTCACAAGTATCAGCCACAAAGATGGGTTTAAAATATATTTAATAATAAAAGAACAAGACAATACTCAGAAAACAAACACAGTTAATTCAGAGTTCAAAATCACAGGAAATATTTTCTAAACTAATCTTTACTATATTCTTATCTATATCTAAAAAGAGTTACTATCCCCTAATAACTTACTTACAGAGCAAAGCAAGTGCAGATGTTGATAATGAGTAGATGTTCTCGCTAGGTCCAAGACGAAATACAAAATGCACAGTCTCTCTCTGAGAGAGTTCTTAAATCAATGTCATCATTTTACTGCTGGGTTAGCCTGGATGACATCACATTTTTCACCTGACTTTAGTTCCCAGGCTAAACAGAAACTTAACAGAATTTAACACCTCTGTGTGAAAAATACATATCTGTCAGAACTGGGTAGATGCTAGAAAGTCATATAGCAATAAAACACTTTTTACATTTTAAATCTAGTAATTAATTCTCTCCAAGACAATAGAAAAAAACTTCTAGCTGTAGACATCCTGACTCCTTGCTGCATTGAAACTAACTTTTATAGCGCAATCGTAGAGCACTTAATTTCAACTTATTTTCTTGAAGTTTTCTAAGTTAATCTTCTATGTTCCAGCAGGGTATGCTGTGGTTACATTCTTGAAGCTCAGTACGTAACATACAGTTCTGTATAAATCATACAAATATTCTCAAATGACGTAGAATTTTTTACAAAATTCCAGATAGCTGGGCTGGCAGTGCCACACACTGAGTATTAGTTTTGATAATAAAATTAAACCAACTCCTATGCATTAGTGGAGGGTATACACTGGCTTGCAAAACTCTTGCATTTCTATATGAAACATCCAACTGTAAGCAGCTGAAAAGATACTAACTCCAAATAAGCCATCTCTGTTAATGTGATAGGTTAGTGACAGTGAGTGGGCAGTTCATCCAAGACCATCTTATGGTGAAGCACTAAAAAGCAATCTTCCCAAATCTCAAAGACTTCCCAAGCCTACAAAGGAAATGCCTTTCCTCAGCAATCTCTAAATCACACACCAAAAGCAACACCAAACACCACACATATGCCTACACCCAACTGACCTCCAAGAACAAAGCCCGTAAGACACGCTAGCACTTTACCCAGGACTCTTGTCATAGGAGACTCAAATGTATGATACACAGATACCCCACTCATATGACTGGACAAGGAGAAGATAGTAGTTGCTTGTCTGGAACCAAGATCCACCAGGTTATCTGTGCACTCAAGTCAATGCATCACAGGTACCAATATGATTTTGTCACCGTCCATGTGGGAGTAAATGACCAGAGATGTACCTCACTGAATTCTCTCAATATGTATCTCACAGACAGGTATGGGCTTTACACTGAGTAGCATTCTACCTTCACTAAGGGTGATGCCACAGTATGAACAGAAATGATTGATTTTAACAATTGATTAAGTTTCTGATGTCACCCCAGGAGGATTCACTATTTGTCAGCATGGGAGGTCAGGGTTAACAGACCATGTTGCTGTTGTCAAAGATGGTTTGCACCTGTTCCCCCCAAGCATCTGGATATTGGCCAAAATTTTATCCACCTCCTTAGACCCTTATATAGGAAATGTCTTGAACACATTTACACCATCAGCTACACAGATAGGGACTAAAGGTGGAGGTGTCTTAATCTACATTAGCAAGAAGTATACCTCAAGTTTGGTTAAACAGGACAATGCCCTGGAATTCATCCACCTGCAAGTCACCATAGATAAAGTCCTTTACCATATCCTAGCAAGGTATAGGTCACCATCTGTGCCTCAAGAATCTCATAACTCATACCTAGACCTACTGGATGCACTCACAATCTAATCAAATACCCTACTCATGGGAGACTTCAACTACCCCTCTATAGACTGGGAAGGTTGTATCATAAAGCTGTCTGCTTCAAAATGAAAATCAATTTAAAATCCCAGCAAAACCTGTAACAGTTAGGAACTATTCTGAAGCAAACTACATCCTATTAAGTAACAGTTTGTTAAAATTAATTGCTCTTTCCAAACCCCGAGTCACAGCAACCTATGTGGAAGTGTTCAAAGAAACCCTGTACAGCCATGTAAATAGCTGCATAGAGGCTGCTGTACCTAGCAAAAGTAAGTCCAAAATAAACCCAAAAGCAAACCACAGTGGTAGAATCCTAACCTTAATAGGCTATATAACAAAAGAAAAAAAAAGTCATGGCCAAAATCAGAAAGAGCAACTCTCATGATAACAAGAGCTGACTAATTAAACTCAACTGGAAACTAAGAGGTCTAATTAAATCCAGTAAGTCCAATTACGAGGTCAAGATAGCCTCTTAGGCTACAGAAAATCACAAGGCCTTCTTCAGCTATGTCTCAAATCTTAACGTTAGCACATTGTAGTGTGCTGAACTGGTTTTAAATGGCACCAACTTTACCCAGCAGAGTGACACAGCGAATATGCTGGCTGACAAATTAAGCTCTTAACTTCATCCCCACTTCTCCCCCCACCAACCTAGTGAAATCCCTACTAGCTTAACCCCCCACACACACTATTAGTAGAGAGCAGGTCATAGTGGCATGCACTATGCCCAAAAACACAGCCTGAATGGGCCCAGACAGTATCCTGGGTCATCTCCTAAATAACCTGAAACATGACCTATTAGGACCACAAGTCACTTTTCAACTACAGCCTCAAAACAGGTTATGCTCCATGTTAATGGAAGACTGCAACTTTCCTTTTTAACAAAGGGTAGACCCTCAAACAGCTATGAGCCTATGATACAGACTTACCAGACTAGTCACAAATCCCTACATAACTTGCTGGATTGCCAGCTGGCTAACAAATAGGACCCAAGAAGTCAGGATTGGTGAGACCACCTCCAAAAAGAGATTGGTAAGCAGTGGGGTACCTCAAGGCTAAGTGCTAGGCCTACTCGTGTTTGGCATCTACTTCTCGGAGGTCAAGGCTATGTCAAGGACCTCTGGCTCACCAAGTTTGTAGATGACTACAAATTGGGATCTATCATAGATTACCCCCATGACACTAACATCCTGCAAGAAGGTCTAACACAGACAAATAACTGGTACCAAAAAACACAGAGTAAAATGTCCACCCACGTTAATTACTCCATCAATAAGACATCCCCTAAGATCTGATTCGGTAGTTAGGGATCTGGGAACATATGTAGACAGTAATCTAATCTTTGACCAACACATAGCCAAGGTAGTAAGAAAATCATGCTATGTCACCTAACATATTAGTAAGAGTATGGCATCCAGGTCCAAGGAATTTATAGCCCCACTTTACTCAGCCCTTATTGGACCCATCATTGAGTACAATGCTCCCTTCTACATGTACCTGACCAGGCATGTGCAACAGTTGGAATTCTCACATAGGTCCTTACCATGAGAATCCAGGGTATTAACACACATTGTCCTATTCTGATCCTCTTAAAGCCCTATTTCTATACTTAACTCTACTACATGTTATTAGCATCTAAGGCTTCCTCAGATTCACCCCTGACAAATGTTTTGCACATCCACAAAATGAATAGCACCAGAAACACTAGATCCAAGGATTTAAACTTTTCTTGCAACATAAGTAGAATATGCTGGTGAGTCAGATATGTGTATCAAAGGATCCTCATACTCTGGAATAGGCTCCCCATCCTTGTGAAGCAGAGTCTACCATAACCCTATTCAAACTTAGCCTTCACCATTTGATGAAACAATCAAAAATTAACCCCTGGTCTGGGTCCCATGCCTCTGATAGGCAGAGACCAACAGTACATATTCCGTAACTAACATAACCCCCCACTAAACCTTTAGCAACCTCTTAACTTACATACCCCTACAAGTAGATGCCTATGTTACACAGGAACATGATTGGGTTGGGTTGCGCAGCTAGGCTTATAAAGGCCCATGTGGTTGTTAGCCTAGTATGTACCTATGAACCTATAAGACAGAAGATGTGGCACCTCGGGTTGACAGATTCTTTGATTGGAGGGAGGATTGGATGATCAATTGTATGTTTGGGGAAGGAGCTTTTGTATCTAAAAGTTGTGTTCTTTATAGAAACAACTGATATAGCTACCTTCTATAGCTGAAATAGAAAGGGTCCAGAGACATGCCTGGAAATGGCAAAAATATCTAAATGGGGGGGGGGGGTAATTGAGAAGTATCCTCAGACACTCTCCATAGATTCTAATAGAAAGCAGTAATTCACATTATTCCCATTCTTAGTGATTGGCAACAGACTGAAGGATAAAATGGCAATAAGGTGTCTTATTTTGTTATGGGAAATTGTACTTTGTGGTAGGAATAAAAATTCAGTCTTTTTCTAGTACCAGCTTTGCATTGTTGGGTATCTTTGGGGAGATGAAGCTTGTCCTCACAAACAAAAGGCAGAGGAACAGTGGTGGATGTGATACTAATCAATCACATGACTTGTGTCTTTGGGATGTGGATGGCAGGCAAATTATAAACTGATACTAACTGCATTGACTGATAACATATTTCTCAACCTCTTAGCACAAGAAATCTGGACAAAGCCTAAAATAATCTGGGGACAAATGCCCAAAAATAGGAATAGGAACAACTTTTTATTTTAATAATTGCTCTCATAAACATAGAAAGTTGTTAGAATAATAAGATTTGTGCCAGCTTGCATTTTCTGAAGCATCTGAAGTCTGAAATTTAAATGCATGTCATTATATAGCGAATTCAGTCCTCAGTGATTTGACAGAAAATGACAGATTTTTATGAGGAACAGACTAAAAATGTGTAGCAAAAATCTGGACATTCTGTGAAAATCTGTGCATTGGAGAGGTATGACTGGTAGTAATATTGCTTCCCTCTCTTTGTATTCTGAGATATCACTAGAAAGGATGAAACAACAGGCTGAAAGGGAAGTGAAGTTTTCATGGTTATGGAGGAATCAGATCCCAAAAAGAACTATCAAAAAGGAAAAAGGGACAGTGAGGCACACGTTGTAACAAGATTAAATGAAGGATATTTAAGGGTGGAGGTACCCTGATTTTGAGACCTGAGGGCGTAAATAATAGTTATAATTATATTTATAAACAAGTGTAGGGGATTATTACCAGTGTAGTACATAGTGAGTTAAAGTACCAGGAAGTGAGGTTGTTCTGCTGGAAAATGGTAGTCAAGTTTACCTTACAAAAGGTAGCAGACCTTAAGGAAGGTAGGGTCACTATGCTCAAGGAATAACCAAGGTCATTTGTGGAAGGTCATATTAAGGTTTTAACCAAGAATAAAACCACCAGATTGCAACAAAGACAGCCAGAAGGTCAGTTGGCAAAGCACTTTTTCACTTTATTCACAAAATTAAGTGCTTTTGTCCCAACCTTTCAGAGGGACTTCATCAGAACTAAAAACCTCTTAAAACACACACACACCTTTTTATAAACAATTTTTGTTTTGTGTCTTTCGGCTTTTCCCAGTTAGGGGTCGCCACAGCGGAACTCCGGTCCGCTAATGATTGGCAGAAAAGTTTTACGTGCTGGCTTGCCGGGCCTAACGCACAACCTTCAATGAAGGAATGCCTGTTCACGCATGTCGCCACACAGAACACGCTCTGAGAATCGAACGGGCAACGTCTAACTGTGAGGCGACAATGCTACCGCAGCACCACCACCGCAGTATAAACAAACTTATAAAATCATTAAATAATTACTGATAAAATAATTAAATAAATAATTAAATAATAAGGCACTTGAATAGTTGCACTACCCTTCCAAGTGCCTTAGTTTTAAAACGCAGTTAATGCTAGTATGCTCATTCATCTCAGGGAGGGCAAAGGCGTTCAAACGCAATTGCCACTTCAGCTCACAAAATTCTAAATGTTTAGGTAATATTTTTTCCTTGAACATCAGGAACAATTTGCTGAATAACTAAACAGCTAAAACAATGGTCATTAAATACTTGAACATGTCTCCACAGTGCATTTGTTTGTTTACCATTTTTTATGTCCGGAATATGTTGATACATCCTTTTCGTAAATGTCTGGATGTTTTTCCTTTATAAAAAGCAGGACACTGTAAACAATTAGCAAGGTACAACATTCTTAAATTGACAACTAAAGTGCCCATGGATATAAAAATTAACATTTCTCATCCTAAAATTATCCTCAGTTTTTAAAACATAAGGACATTGCTTGCACATCCAACATTTAAAATTACCAAGTTTTTTATTATTGTTCATACCCATACCATAGGACCATTTGTTCTCCAAAATCTCCTCAAAAGATCGATCCTTTTTAAAAACTATTATCGGTTTACCACCAAAAGTTTCTGTAACTGATTTATCCATCATAAACAAATTCCAATTCTTGTTTAATACATTACTGATTGCTATACTATCTTTATTGTAAACCGTTATAAAAGAGAAACAACCCTTCTCACTGCCTGGCTCATCTCTTTTTTTCCACCACACCCCAGTTGGTATATCCAGCTAAAATAGGTGTAAAAATCCCATTTTTTCTCTTCAATAGCACTTCTTCCTTTACTTTATCCAGTAGTACTCTAGGATAGCCCCCTTTTTTTAAACATGACTAATATAAATTCAATTTCCACTTCAAATTCATCATCTCTAGTTACCATCCGAGCTGCCCTCACTATCTGTCCCTTTACCACAGATCTTTTTTGGTGTGGAGGATGACAGCTAGTATAATCTAAATATGAATTTGAAAATGTGGGCTTCCTATAAATTCTAGATTTTAAGCTTTTGTCCGTTGAATCAACAGACAGTTCAGCATCCAAATATGATTTTTTTTTCTTAGTTACAGGTGTGACTAAACCTAACAAAGCTGGTAGTACTATTAATGTAGTGTAAGAATTCTTCCAATAAATTCTCTGAACCTGTCCATATCAAAAATAAATCATCCAAATACATGGTATAATTTTTAATACTAGTTGGAAACTTACTCTTAAACACATACTCATACTCCCAATAGGACAGTACATAATTGACATAAATGGGGGCACATGCTGCCCCCATAGCCAGGCCAGTCATCTGTTTGTAATATTGTCCCTCAAAGAAGCTAAAATTGTTTCAAAGAATAACCTCCATTAATGTGACCATAGTGTTTATATGGTCTTGATCAAACCTTTTCACTTTAAACAGTTTTGTTTCAAACCATTGTAAACCCAGGCCATGTGGTATAACTGAAAATAATTTCTTGACATCTAGGGTAACAAAAAACATATCACCAACAACTTCAACACTATTTAGATGTGTCAAAAATTCCCATGAGCCCTTACAAATATAGTTAACATTTTTTAAACCACTTTTCAAATGGAAATTTAAAACTTTAGCCATAAAAATGTTTTGGATATTTTTCCATCCACAATACGTCTAAAAGGTGGTTAATTTAGACTCTTGTGGATTTTGGGAATTCCAAAAATACTTGCTATAACCGGGTAATCGTTTCTGATATAATTATATTCATCTATATTAATCTGACTATGGTACAGCATGTCATCTAACGTCAAATCATCCCTCCTAAAGGCAATATTAATTTCAATTTTGAGACTTCCATATAAGAACCACCCATGAGTACAATATTCATAGGTTCATAGGTAGGTACTAGGCTATCTGCCCGAGGGCATTTATAAGCCTAGCCAGAGTGTGTCGGCTTTCGCCGCCCCATTGATTAATTAACTGATCCTCTGTCAAGCAGAGCCAGTGAAGTGATCCCAGGTGTGTATTTTCTGTTACCCATTCACTCGTCAAGGTTTCTCTTGAAGAGTGTTAGTGAGGAGCTCTGCCTAATGTAGTTTGGAATTTTGTTCCAAAGCATGGGGAGTCTCTGTGACAGGAATCTATCCCTCCAGCATGTTCTTTTTATTGTTGTGGCAAGGTTTAGCTCACTAGAGTGCGTGGCTCACAGTGACTTGGATTTCTTTAGGTGGAGCATCCATCAATGTCCATCAGTTCTGAGTTGGACATGGCTTTGTAAGTCAGGCAGAGATCACCTCTGAGTAAGCGATATGCCACTGAGTACACCCGGAGTTTTTTCAGTTGGGCTGCATAGGACATATGTTTGAGGCCAGTAATCCTCTTGATGAGGTACTTTTGGGGTCTTTCCAGCTGTTGGAAGTGTCTTGTGAGGTACATCTCAAATGGGGCATTGTACTCTATGATGGGTCTAATGAGTGACGAGTAGAGGGGCACTATAACCTCTTTATTTCTAGATGCGAACTCTTTAGTAATTAGATGGGCCACATAGAAGAATTTTCTAACTACTTTGGCAATATGATTGTCAAAGGAGAGATTACTATCTACCTGGGTCCCCAGATCTCTTATTACCTCTTCTGTATTAAGGGGGCTGCCACCTATGTGGTAATTCATGGGTGTTTTGTTTTTCCCAAACAGGATGACTATGCATTTTTTGGCATTTAGCTTGAGGCCATGACTTTGACACCAGGTGTCCGTCTCGGTAAGGCCCTTTTGGAGGCTGTCCGTGTCAGCCGGAGAGTCCGTTATGGCTCCCAGTTTGCAGTCATCGGTGAACTTGGTTAGCCATAGTCCTCCTGTGTTTGCCTGTACTTCTGAGAAGTATATGCCGAACAGTAAGGGTCCCAGGATCGAGCCTTGTGGGACACCACTTGTGAC
This sequence comes from Protopterus annectens, assembly GCF_019279795.1. Classification (NCBI taxonomy): domain Eukaryota; kingdom Metazoa; phylum Chordata; order Ceratodontiformes; family Protopteridae; genus Protopterus; species Protopterus annectens. The sequence goes on from NC_056729.1 coordinate 1,505,301,780, forward strand.
TGGTTTAGAGTTGGACCTGGAGCCCGCTATTCTTACCGTGTGAGTTCTGTCTGTAAGTCAGTTGGCAACCCATCTTGTGACATAGGGGTTTATGTTCAGGCTGGTGAGTTTTTCTGTAATACCCGAGTGGGGAATGGTGTTGAAAGCTGGCCTGCACTGCAATTTGAATTGTATTTACTGCTGTTTTAGCTGCTTTTCTGTAAAAAAAAAAAAAAATTCTAAGCTTGTTTCCTGCCTTTCATGTAACTAGTCAAGTCCAGATACAGACTTGCTGTATCCAGGACTGTTGGTATGCTTCTGAGCCCCCCAAGCCTTTCTGTGTTGGCGGGAAGCCTTCTAGCTTATCAGTGGGAGTGGTAAGCATTAGGTAACCTGTCTACCACCACAGGAGGAGTGGTTTCTGCCCCAGAAATTATAGTTTATTGGCCATTTGAGAAACTTTTCCATCTCTTTCAACCTTCTGATTTAAAAGCCTGTGTTTGCGCTTGTTTCCTGCCTTTCCTGTTACTAGTTTAGTCCAGGTACAGATTTGCTGTATCCAGGACTCTTTGTAAGCTTCTGAGCCCCCCCAAGCCTTTCTGTGTTGGAGGGAAGCCTTCTAGCTTATCAGTGGGAGTGGTAAGCATCAGGTAGCCTATCTACCACAAGAGGAGTGGTTCCTGGCCCAGAAATTGTGTGTATGAGCAGATTTGAGCAGCTTTTTTCCATCTCTTTCAACTTTCTGGATTGAAAGCCACACTTGCGCCTGTTTCCCACCTTTCCTATAACTAGCCTAGTCTGGTTACAGAGTTGCTGTATCCAGGATTGTTAGTAAGCTTCTGAGCCCCCCCAAGCCTTTCTGTGTTGGAGGAAAGCCTTCTAGCTTTTTAGTGGGAGTGGTAAGCACTAGGTAGCCTATCCTCCATGGGAAGAGTGAGTTTTGGTCCAGAAATTGTAGTTTATTTGGCCGTTTGGGCAGTTTTCCATCTCTTTCAACTTGCTGGCTTAAATGCTTGCATTTGTACTTGTTCCCCGCCTTTCCTGTAACTAGTCTAGTCCAGGTACAGATCTACTGTATCCAGGACTGTTTGTAAGCTTCTGAGCCCCCAAGCCTTTCTGTGTTGGTGGGAAGCCTTCTAGCTTATCAGTGGGAGTGGTAAGCATTAGGTAGCCTATCTGCCACAAGAGGAGTGGTTCCTGGCCCAGAAATTGTAGCTATTGGCCGTTTGGGCAGTTTTTTTCCATCTCTTTCAACGTTCTGGTTTAACAGCTGCACTTGCGCTTGTTTCCCACCTTTCCTGTAACTAGCCCAGTCCAGATACAGCGTTGGTGTATCAAAGACTGTTGGTAAGCTTTTGAGCCCTGCAAGCCTTTATGTGTTGGAGGAAAGCCTTCTAGCTTATCAGTGGGAGTGGTAAGCACTAGGTAGCCTGTCTACCATGAGAGGAGAGGTTCTTGGCCTAGAAATTGTAGTTTATTGACCATTTGGACAGTTTGTCCGTCTCTTTCAACTTTCTGGTTTAAAAGATCACATCTTTTTTATCCTACCGTGACCTGGCTGCTGTGCACCCTGCTCCAGCACTTGACCTATACCTTGTGTTCCTGTATGTCCCTGCAATAGACCACCTCAATGTACCCTGCTGGACGTCTAAGTAAAATAGTCCTAAATTAAGAATTAACCTACCAGCTCCGCGAGAGACCTTTCCTTGATAAAAGACAGTGAAACCTTGTGTTCCTGTACGTCCCTGCAATAGACCACCTGAATGTACCCTGCTGGACGTCTAAGAAAAACAGTCCAAGAAAAATAGTCCTAAATTAAGAATGAACCTGCCAGCTCCCTGAGAGACCTTTCCTTGATAAAAGACAGTGAAACCTTGTGTTCCTGTACGTCCCTGCAATAGACCACCTGAATGTACCCCACTGGACATCTAAGAAAAATAGTCCTAAATTAAGAATTAACCTACCAGCTCCCTGAGAGACCTTTCCTTGATAAAAGCTAGTGAAACCTTGTGTTCCTGTATGTCCCTGCAATAGACTACCTGAATGTACCCTGCTGGACGTCTAAGAAAAATAGCCCTAAATTAAGAATTAACCTACCAGCTCCCTGAGAGACCTTTCCTTGATAAAAGAGAGTGAAACCTTGTGTTCCTGTACATCCCTGCAATAGACCACCTGAATGTACCCTGCTGGACGTCTAAGAAAAATAGTCCTAAATTAAGAATTAACCTACCAGCTCCCTGAGAGACCTTTCCTTGATAAAAGACAGTGAAACCTTGTGTTCGTGTACGTCTCTGCAATAGACAACCTGAATGTACCCTGCTGGACGTCTAAGAAAAATAGTCCTAAATTAAGAATTAACCTACCAGCTCCCTGAGAGAGACCTTTCCTCGATAAAAGACAGTGAAAGTATGTGTTGTTATAGCTACTAGAAAAATTCTGATAATAATAATTTTTTATAGATACTGCTAGGTTAGGCAAGCTTCCCAGTCAGGTTACCCAGCAGCCAAACCCCCCCCCCCCCCATTTAGCTTTTTAAATAACCCTTACTTCCAGCTTATACTCTTTTTATCTCTAACTAGTTTATCTCCCCCCCTCTCCCTTTGCCTTAAATCCCCTTTAGGAGACCTATTTGCTGCAATAAAGTGACTGGCCACTAGGTGGCACCTTAATTCAAGCTTTCTGTATACTTAATTTTTTTCACCTATTCTTAACAATACCTCCCTAACTCTGTTCTCAGTTTTCTTCTGATTTACTGTTTTACCTTCTCTTCTTTGTCCTAATGTATCCTTTATCACATTCTACTCCTCTAACATCCCAAGTCTAGTCTTGCTAGCCTCTCAACTTTCTTCTACATTCTCTTACCTTCAGACTTACCTGCAGAATTTCATACTTCACTGATTGTCATCCTCGACAGTCTACTCTCTTGTCTCTAGGTGGCGCCTTAATTCAAGCTTTCTGTATACTTAATTTTTTTACCTATTCTTAACCATACCTCCCTAACTCTGTTCTCAGTTTTCTTCTGACTTACTGTTTTACCTTCTCTCCTTTGTTCTATGGTATTTTTTATCACATTCTACTCCTCTGACATCCCAAGTCTAGTCTTGCTAGCCTCTCAACTTACTACATTCTCTTACCTTCAGACTTACCCGCAGAATTTCATACTTCACTGATTATCATCCTCGACAGTCTACTATCTTGTCTGTACCCACTCCGTTCACCCTGTGGGCTCACTCCGCTTCCCTACCCTGCCCCCAAATCTCACCCGCCCCAATGCTCCTACATTTATTCCTCCAAAAGCCACACCCCCATTACATCTACTCCAGTCAAGCAGATCACATCATTACCACTCCCAATCCCCATTATCACAACACTCCCTCTGTTACCTTACCTCTCATCCCTCCTTGTTACATCACCCCACCTATTTATATATCTGCTAACCTGCTTACAAAACTCCACCTCTCATTCTTCTCCCACTTCTCAAACCAATACAATGTCTATATCAATCATCCCATACCAATTACAACTATTAATCTTGGTCTCACTCTTACCTCCTCTAACCACCACCTATCTCTTAACCTCCTATGAACAATCTCTATACTCTACCCTTCCCCTCCAAACACACAACACCACCATTAGCTATCTGTCCAAACTTCCTAAACTTCATATCCAAACCCAGCTACCTACTAGCCAGATATCATCGACTAGCACACATTAAGTATATCAACCTAAATACTAGAAAATTATTTGACTATTATTGTAAGCCCCTCCACCCTAAACACATAACACTCCTCCACTCCTTACTAGATGGGGACATTCATCCTAACCCTGGCCCAAACTATACCCTTACCACTGCAAACGGCAAGCCGAATATAACTAGTACCTACCAAACCTTCTAACTCACTCTCTATAGCCCATCTCAGTATACGCAGCATTTGCAATAAAATTGCTCAACTTCATGCCCTCCTAGATGTCCACCTATTTGACATCCTATGTTTTTCAGAAACTTGGCTAAAACCAGCTGTTAAGGACAGTGACGTCACCCTACCTGGTTACAATATCATTAGACTAGACCACACAGCCAAAAAGAGAGAAGGGGTAACAATCCTCTATAAAGCAGAGCTACAAGTTAGCACTGTAAATCTTAGTCCACCTTTAGACAATAATGCTGAAATACTTATCTCTAAATTTCAGGTCAACACTTGTAAAGCCATAAATATTATCTGTATATATCTTCCTCCAGGAAATAATATCAGTACACTCGAGAATATCCTTAACTGGCTTTCTATTTATCTCCCACAAGAAACCATAGTCCTAGGAGACTTTAATGTCGACTGGAAGTCCTGTAGTAATACACACCCCACCACCCAAATTAACCTTTATGGCTTCTCACAAGCCATTAACTCCCCTACCAGAACCAATAGACCCAACAACAAAGAAAGTATCTTGGACTGGATACTTATATAGTCCTCATTAAACTTACAAAGAAGGAACCCTCCCAGATGACCTAAGTGACTATTCACTAACTTCTATCATCAGACATAAAACCAACCTAACCTTCCCTAACACTTACAGAACAGTACACACCAAAAAGCAATTTAACCCAGAACTTTTCCAAACAGAACTCAAACATTGTAATTGGTCACCGCTTAAATCTCTGCCACTCAGTGAAGCAGTAGAATACTTCAATTCCACATTCTTAGCCATCCTGGACCACCACGACCCAGTACGCTCTGTCAGAAATAAAGCTATACCGACCCCTTGGCTCTCTAATAATACTAGGCAAAAAATCATTCTCAGAAACAAATCCTGGGCAAAATGGCGTACTACTAAGAATCCTACAGATCAACAAACATTTAGGCAACATAGAAATAATACAAAAAAAGCCATCCTGTTAGATAAAACAAACTTTTACCTCAAATTACAGCAAACCTATCACAAGGAACCACAAAAGTTCTGGACAAGCATTAACAAACTTCTATACCCAGGTCACTCTATCACTCCCAATCCACTAGGCTCTAACCCTGAGAATCCCACACATACTGCTAATGCTTTCAATTCTTTCTTCACAGACGCCATCCAAACTCTTACTAACCATCTATCTCCTGATACCTCAAAACTGCCTGCTTCTACTACAAACCCATCCCCATCATTTCATTTACAAGCAGTGGCTACTTCCTTTATTTGCTCCCTTCTCCAAAAATTAAAACCTACCACCCCCTCAGCTGACCAACTCCCAGCAGAATTCCTGCAAAAAGGAGCTAAAGCCATTGCCTATCCCATCTCCATTCTCATCAATAGAACCATTAGTGAAGGAACTATCCCAGCTATCTGGAAAATTTCTCGTATCATCCCACTATATAAAGGGGGGAACTCCAATGGCTTCTCTAACTTTCGTCCTATAGCTCTGCTATCTCCTCTTGCAAAAATAATGGAAAAGTGCATCCATAAGCAACTACTTAACCACCTCCTACATAACAATTTACTTGCCAACTGTCAACATGGATTTAGACCTTTCCACAGTACCACCACTGCCCTGCTATCCTTCACACACTATATCAACAAAAATCGTAACAAAAATATTCTTTCCTCTGCAGTCTTCATCGATTTATCTAAAGCTTTTGACATGGTTAATCACCAACTCCTTTTACACATACTGAAATCCCTTTCACTCGATCCTCTAGCCATGAATTGGTTCGAATCTTACCTAGAAAACTGGCAGCAGGCAGTACTTTGGCAAAATAAACTAATCACCTTCCCATTTCCCTTGGTGTTCCACAGGGCTCCATATTAGGCCCACTTCTATTTTCCATTTATATTAATGACCTTCAATCAGCAATTCCACACACTAACTGCATTCAATATGCAGATGACTCTACTATAATCTATTCAGCCACTTCTCAAACTGAACTTCAGTCTCTTACCCAAAAAGCTTTCAATACTGTAGAACAGTGGTTCTCAATGTGCTGTCTCCTCCTAAACCCCCCCAAAACTAAGCTGTTACTCTTCACACCAACCCGGAAGTCCACCCCTATACATTTCACGCTCACATCTAATAATGGTACTCTTATTTCTCCTGACCTAACCACTAAACTCTTAGGAATAACAATAGACAACAACCTCACCTTTGATACTCATATAAACAGCACAATAAAGTCAGTTAACAAAAAACTGGGATCCTTTTACAGAATCAAACCCTTTTTTACACCAGTAGCTAGGACCGCCATAGCCAGAACCCACTTAATCTCCACTCTACTCTGTGCCTCTCACCTATATACACTAATCTTTCTAAAAACAACCTCAACAAACTGGCAACATCCTATAATAATATTGCTAGATATGCTACAGGCTCTCCTTTCAGAACTCATCACTGTCTGAATCTAAAACAACTTGACTGGCTAGAATTTCTTAACCAGCTTCAATTTCACCAGCTTGCTATAACCCACAAGACCCTGTATCAACCCACCAACACTCCAATACTCTCTAGCCTCATTACACCTTACAATAATATTAAGAACTTATGCTCCTCAGGCAAACATGCTGATCAATACTTCCAGATCCAACAACTCAGCAGGTGACTCCCTGTTCTCTAACACTGTTGGAAAACTATGGAATCTACTACCCACTGAACTCACAACTCAGACTTCTCTCTCACTTTTTAAAAGGAATCTAAAATTATTTCTCAATACACACTGGCTATGCTCCTGTACTAACCCTGACTAACTTTTTTTCCTTTACACTAATCATCACTCTACATCTCTATAATCTTACCCTTAAAGAATCAATATAACATGTTATTGCAAATAAAAATTATGTATATATGTATATTGTACCCTCTCTTGTACATTACCCTTTGCTGCCTATTGCGCATGTTATGCTCACTACGAGTATTGTATTTTGTACTTTTTAAAAAACTAATGTTTTTATGAAACAATAGCTGTTTTTGTTTAGTTTGATCTGTTTTGACTTTTATATTAATTCTGTATGTTTCTTGGAGCTTTTCTCCCCGGGCCTGTACTGAAAATGGACATGTATCCAGCTAGACTAGCCCAGTGAACAAATGTAAAATAAATAAAAATAAATAAATAAATCTGCGCTTGTTTCCCGTCTTTCCTGTAACTAACCTACTGGGTAGCACTAGAAAGCCTTAAACTGATACAAGCCTTCTAGCTTAGAAGAGAGACGTTGGAGTGATTAAGTATCAGTTTTCTGTACTTTCTTGCTGTACTTAACTGTTTTCCGCAAAACGCAGATTTTCCAGCATTTATTGTGATTTAAAAGCTTGTTTTTTTCACGTATTGTACTTATTTGACTGCCTGCACTTTTAAAAAGTTGTTTTTTGTTTAAATAATTTGTTTAACTGTTATAGGCTGCACACTAAAGTGTGATAGCCTTTTCTGATCGTTTGTAGTCCTTTAAAGCTGTTTTAAGTGTATTTTTTTACTGTTTTTGCCTTATCTTTTCAAAAAAACAAAAAAAAACTTGTTTCTCGCCTTTCTAAGCTAGTATAGTCCAGTTTTCAGGCTAGTGCTGAATTCAGGGCTGTGATACTAGTTTCTGAGTTGCCCATACCTTACTTGGATAGAAGGACGATGTTCATCATGTTTCACTGTTGCAGTCATTACTCTTGGGTTATCCTGCTGGCAGGCTACCCTCAGTCGGCCAGAATTCCAAAGTCTAGGTCCGGCGTCGGTTGCTGTCGCCTCTTCCCTGACGTCAGTACGCCAGGGGTATAAAAGATGCAGCCGACGCCATTTTCTTCAGTCTTTCTTGCCACGCGGTGCCCAAAGCAAAAGCAGTTTGCAAGTGCCAGTCAGCCAACTCCTGAGATTTTCAAATCCGAATTTCAGAACCGAAGTCTTCATTAAAGCTAAGTACGCCATTGTGGAAACTTTTTTCTTGCTCCAGACCGATGTCAGAAAAAGTTAACAATTGTATTTCTTGTGGGAAGCAAATACCTCATAAGGATTTTCACTCTTACTGTATTCCTTGCCTAGGCCCTGATCACAACGTTGCTAGCTGTCGGTTTTGTGCTAGATTTAACCAACGCACTATCAAGCGTTGGTTCGATTTTGCATTTCATTACTTTGGCCGAAGATTTAATTAAATAATGCCATCGGACCAGCCGACAACCGGAGTTTACAAAAAACGCAAGGACAAGGAAAAGGATAGGCATCCGAGGTCCAAAACCGACGGCGAAGCCTCTGCTAGGCCAGTCGCCGGTTTGCCGGTTCTCAGTGAGGCGCTTTCGCAGCCCCTGGTGCCCACTACCTCAGAGCCACAGGCCGTTTCCGACTCCCACGTGGAGCCGACTGGGCCTCTGAAAACTCAAGGTATTGGACACTCGGAAATCATTCCCTCAGATGGGTCCGGAGGCGCTGAGCAGGCATCGGATTCTGAGGGTGTCTTCAGATCTACACAACTATATATTATAGCAATAACCCACACCTGGGTGTGGGTAATGCTGGATATACCCATGGTTGGCGTGGTTTGGTCCGAGGCAAGCCCAGGGACCAAACAAAGCCAACCGTGGTAATACATTACCCACACCCAGGCGTGTTATTGCTATTATACCATGACATTATTTAAGAAAAGAAACTATTACTTTTCTTAAATAATGGCATAGTATAATGCCTGTTTACTGCCCTTCCACAGATGCCTGGCATCCACGACAGTTCTGATGTACTGCGTGCCTGCGCAGTACATCAGAGTTGTAGCAAAAAACGGAGAAAGCAAGATCTCCGTTGCTTTTTACTGTTTAAGCTATGTTAAATGGGTTTAACATGGCGAGACAGTTTTAAAATAAGCAACGGAGATGTCCGTTGCTTATTTTAACTGTCTCGCTATGTTAAACCCATTTAACATAGCGAACAGTAAAAAGCAACGGAGATCTTGCTTTCTCCGTTGCTTTTTAAAACCTGTCTCGCTATGTTAAATGGGTTTAGCATGCGAGACAGCTTTAAAATAAGCAACGGAGATCTCCGTTGCTTATTTTAAAGCTGTCTCGCTATGTTAAACCCATTTAACATAGTGAGACAGTGTTTTAAAAGTAGAGTTATACTAATGGAAAAAAAGTCCAGGCGACCGGACCTTTTTCCATTAGTATAACTCGATTTACAATGTGCACGCTGGCCAATCAGCGTGCACGTTTTGGGGGGGGGGGGTCATGGTATAATAAGCCATCTTCAGCTTCAAAGACAAAGTCTAAAGCAGCTCTAAAGACAAAGAAACAAGTACAGCATTCTCCTTCTCAGAATTCCATGCCTAAAAAACAGATGCTCAAAATGGTCGAAGACCTAATTAGTTTGATCAGGGGCTCCCATCCCCCTCCTGATAAGAGGCCTAGGCAACAGACAGAGTATGATTCTTCTGATCAGGTTTCTATTTCCTCTGATTCCTCTTCCGAACAGGATTACTCCATGCTTCCCTATGAGGATTCTGAAGCTGAAAAATCCATTCCTTCAGCCTCTCCTCCTGAGGATTATTCTTTTGGGGAAACCCTGCATACCATGAGGGAGCATTTCCACTGGGAGAGCCAAGATTATTCTGAATCTAAGAAAAGGCTCAGAGACTTTCTGCTACTTCCTCAGCACAGACCCCTTGCTATTCCACCTGTCCTGGATATTGTAGATGATGTATTTTCAGAGTCCGGCCTGTCCCCTGACTCTTTACCCCCTGCACCTGCTAAGCCAGACAGGTACTACAGGGTCCCAGATTCTCATAAATTCCTATATAAAAACCCCGCTGCTGACCCAGAAACTATATCTCAGGGTCCCAAAGGGGTTAAAGCTTCCACTGCAAAAAACCCTGTCCCTTCTGATAGGGATTCTAGGGCTCTAGACAGATGGGGGAAAAAAGTCTACACTTCTGCTACCCTGGCTGTAAGGGCTTTAAATTGTCAGTTTCATATGCTTAAATAGCAATATTTAATGACACTGCTTAAACAGAAATTGTTGACAAATACTGAAGGTTCAGAGAACAAGGAATTACAGGATTTATTGCATGCAGCTGAACAAGTGGGAAAGCATACTTTGCAATGTGGTTATGGTTCACTGGAGGCCTCTTGCAGGGCCGCTGTTACAGGTTCTGTCATTAGAAGGCATGCTTGGTTAAAGGAACAGAATCTGCCTGATCATGTTAAAGCAAAATTATTACATTCACCATTACAGCATGATACTTTGGTACTAAAGCAGAAGAGGTGGAGGATAAAGCAAAATCCATGCAGACAGTCAAGGATTTCTTACAGGTGCAGCCACCCAGGTTTAGCAGGAACTGGCCCTCTAAAAACTGGTCCTTTCCAGTGTCAGACAGACCACAAAGAGGCAGATACAGGCATCCCAGAGTCAGATCTCAGCCCCAAGGCTCATACAGGCCTAAACAATGGGGTGTTCTTACCTCCAAAAGTGGAGAAGACAAATCACAACCTTACAGGAAACAGTCCCAATGACTTTCCTCTACCAGATCCAAGCACTTTTCTTTTGGCAGCTCCCTTAGGGGGAAAACTAGCACTTTTTTCATCAAATTGGAAAATGGTTACCCAAGACAAATGGGTCCTGAACATAGTGTCCAAAGGCTACAGGTTCCATTTTCACACCCTACCAAGGTCAAAAGGTATGCCAGACCTGCCACACAATCAATGGGCAGAAGCACAAAAACAAATTACAGCCCTCATGGACATGAGGGCCATTCAGTAAGTACCACAACAAGAGCAGGGGCAAGGATTTTACTCCAGACTTTTTCTAGTACCCAGAAAGGACAAAACCTGGAGACCAATACTGGACCTGTCAATTTTAAATACGTTTCTGGAAGTTCCAAAATTCAAGATGTTGACTGTACAGCAGCTACTGCCCATGCTGGGCAAGAAGGCTTGGCTCGTAACTTTGGACCTAAAAGAGGCATACCTGCATGTCCCAATCAGACAATCTTGCAGAAGATACCTCAGTTTCATAGCTGGCTCAATGCATTACCAATTCTCTGCACTGCCCTTTGGCATATCTACTGCACCCAGGGTCTTCACAAAATGCCTGGCACCAGTAATTGCGTTTTGCAGACAAAAACGAATTCAAATATATCCCTACTTGGATGACTGCCTAATTCAAGCAGAGAACAAAGACATTCTTCTGAAGCATCTGGCGTTTGTAAAAAATTACTAATTGACCTAGGGTACACAGTAAACGAAAAGAAATCAAAACTAGTGCCCTCTCAAGAGATAATATTCCTGGGTGCAAGCTTAAATACAACTGCCCAAATAGCTTATCTCACGCCAGACAAACAAAAGCATCTGTCTACTTACTTCAAGAAATTGGCAACAAAACCCACTTATCTGCAAGGAAAATCCTGCAGGCCTTGGGTTTCATGGCATCTTGCATTCTACTAATTCCATATGCCAGACTGTATATGAGGAAACTACAGTGGTACCTAAAAAGTGTTTGGACTCAGCACTGCCACAGCCTAGAGACAGTAATTGCACTCATTCCCTGCCTGCAACAGGAGTTTTGATGGTGGGCAGAAGCCTGTCACCACAACAAGGGTCTGCCCTTCAGTTTACCCACAGCCAGACAGACACTGACAATGGATGCATCAGATTATGCCTGGGGGGCCCATATGGCAGGAAAATGTATTCAGGGCACATGGCCTGCAAACCAGATGCATCTTCACATCAATCAAAAAGAGATGCTAGCTGTTCAAAATGCCATGACAGCTTTCAAGGACCTGCTTCATCCAGGACAGTTACTGATAAAGACAGACAACACTATGGTCATGTGGTACATAAACAAGCAGGGAGGTACACATTCCTACCCCCTCTGCAGACAAGCAATGACCTTATGGGACACAGCACTGGCTTTTCAAGTTCACCTGCAAGCACAATTCCTGCCAGGAAAAACAAATACTCTGGCAGATGAACTAAGCAGAAACCTCATGGATCCCCACGAATGGAAACTGGATCCACAAGTCTTCAGCATGATAATAAGGAAATGGGGATGCCCAGACATAGATCTATTTGCCTCCCCTCACAACTGCCAATTGCAGAGATTTTGCACAAGGATTTATAACAAGCAAGCATGGAAAGTGGACGCCCTATCCTTCAGCTGGAAAAATCTAACGGTATATGCTTTCCCCCCACTGCCTCTCCTTCCCAGGGTACTCCTAAAGGTCAGACAAGAGAAGCCAAAAATGATACTGATTGCACCAGACTGGCCACGCCAGCACTGGTACCCAATCCTAAAGAGCTTGTCTCAAGGTCCAGCATGGATATTGCCTCAAACTTCTCACTTGCTGACCCAACAAAACAATCAGATCCTGCACAGCCAACTCAGGACCTTAAATCTGGCAGCATGGTGGATAATGTAGCCATTCAGAACACTCCTCTTTCAAAAGCTGTTATGGATGTTATCTTGGAGGCCAGGAGGCCCAGCATCAGAAAATCTTATGCAGAAAAATGGAAGAGATTCTGTGCTTGGAACCAGGAACAAGGCATTAACACGTGTGTACCAAATATCCCTCAGATTTTACAGTACCTAACTGAGATGCTGAACAAAGGCCTTTCCTTCTCATCAATTAAGATTCATGCCTCTGCCATTTCAGCCCATTACAATACGGAACCACCTATCTTTTCTCATCCTTTAATAAGGCAGTTCCTCAGAGGGGCCAAAAACATTAGGCCACCAAGGAGACCAACAATTCCGGCCTGGGACCTCAATTATGTTTTGGAAAAACTCACACTGCCTCCTTTCAAGCCAGCATCAACAGCAGATATAAAATTCTTATCCTGGAAAACAGCTCTGCTCCAAGCAATAACCTCTGCAAGGCGAGTCTCGGAGTTACAAGCACTCATGGCTGTGGAACCTTTCATCATTTTTCATCCAGATAGGGTTTCTCTGAGGACAAACCCTACATTTATGCCTAAGGTGGTGTCCAGTGTGGCCCTTAACCAAACCATTCACTTGCCAACCTTTCATCCTAATACACAGAACAAGGCTGAGAAAATTCTGCATTCTTTGGACATACACAGGCTGTTACGCTTCTACTTGGACAGAACTAAAGCTTTCAGAAAGACTGAGCAACTTTTACTGTCATATGCTGCAGGATCACAAGGAAAGGCTATCTCAAAACAGACTATTTCTAAATGGATAGGCCATTGCATCCGTTTCTGCTATTTTCAACATGGCAAATCAGTGCCTAAGGGCGTTAGGCCTCATTCCACCAGTGCAGCAGCCACTTCAGCAGCCTTCCTCAGAGGAGTACCAACCAAAGATATCTTAATGGCTGCAACTTGGAGTTCAGTGCACACTTTCACAAAGCACTACCACTTTCCTCTTTACTCTAAGTCCAGAGCAGGCTTTGCCACTTCAGTTCTGCAGGGCCTCATAGCCTCTCCTAATCCTATTTAGCCCAGCCACCCTTCCTCAGCTTTGGGATTCAACCCAAGAGTAATGACTGCAACAGTGAAACACGATGAACATAGTACAGTTGTGTACCTACCATAAATGTAGATGTTCGAGTGTATTCACTGTTGCAGTCCAGGTTACCCACCCACCATCCCCCTTTTCTTTGCTGGGACTTATCTGCACTTCTTTATCGTATACAACATATTTGGTGTATTTGCTTGTAGATGAAGGAAATTTTATTTTTGTGCATGCATTTTTATTGGCATATTTTTCAGCCTACCAATTTGGGGGCACCTGACATCTGGGGCAAGAAAAACTGAAGAAAATGGTGTCGGCTGCATCTTTTATACCCGTGGCGCACTGACGTCAGGGAAGAGGCGACAGCAACTGACGCCGGACCTAGACTTTGGAATTCTGGCCGACTGAGGGTAGCCTGCCAGCAGGATAACCCAAGAGTAATGACTGCAACAGTGAATACACTCGAACATCTGCATTTATGGTAGGTACACAACTGTACTTTTCTGTGTTCACCTGTGAGAGAGGGAAGCTTTGAGCAACCTATCTGTCCCTGGAGGAGTGGTTTCAGCCCAGAAGTTAGTAGTTTATTGGCCATTTTGGGCTAATTTCTCTTTCATTTACCTACTATAAAAACTGCGTTTGCACGGTTTTGCACACCGGGCAGCGCCGGTTAGCTATGGTTTAATTATTCCCAGCTCCACTAAGTCTCCTCTTCAGTTTTTCCCTTGAAACTAGTCTAACTCTCAACCTAAGCACTCAGAAAGAATCCTACAGCCCAGCAGTTGCTCAGACCTAATAGCAAGCACTAATATACCCTGACACTGATCGCCCAGCAGGGCAAGGGTCTTTATTCACCCCTCACCATCCAAGCAACTAAGCAGCTCACCCTGCTATTCAGACATGACCAAAGGGCAATTTCAGGTGTACTCTCCAGTCCAGCTGGTGAATCTGGGTATCCTGAGGCAATGTTACAACTGCCTCATGTACACAGACAACCCTCTCCTCCTACCACAAAACACTAATATATGCGAGAGATGCAATGATACAGCCAAACTGGAAGCTAAGCTGTCTCCACCCAAGACTGGAACAGGCAGTCAAGAGGAGAAGGTTAACCCTTGCACCACACCTCCAGCTGCACACAGACCTACTAAAACAGCAGTTGCAAAAAAATACACATAAATACACAAAATCGCACTCGGAGGCTCTAAATAAAAACCTGCAAAAGCATCACAGACCTCCAAAGCAGACACCCAAACAACCTGCACCTCCCATCACAAACCAGACAACACATAAAACACAAAATCAGTGTGCCGCACAATCACAGCTTTTAAGGCAAAATAACATACCTAACACACTAGTAATAGGTGACTTTGTAGTCAGGCACACTGACGTCCCATTCACTAGGCTGGACAAACGGAAGGTTACTGTTAGCTGCCTGTTGGGAGCCAGAATTTGCCACATAACACAAGCACTCAGGTCACTCCAGAACAAGTACAAATATAACTCTTTCATTGTTCATGTTGGTGTGAATGACCTGAGACATACCTCCCTGGACTACATGAAAAGAGACATGGAAGAGCTCTCTGATCATGTAGCCCAGGCTGGTATGACCCTGACCCTGAGTAGCATCCTGCCCTCACCAAGAATGATACCTCAGTATAAAGAAAAAAATATCAATTTCAACAATTGGCTAAGCTTCTGGTGTCATTCAAAGGGGATCCAGTGTCTGTCAGCCTGGGATGACATGTTCGACAAGCCGCTTTGCTTCGCAAGAGGTGGCTTGCACCTGTCACCCCTAGGCTTTCGAATACTGGCCAAGGCTCTTGCTGCCCCCATAGTGCCTTTTTAGGCAAGGCGCAAAAGTCAAACCCACCTCCATAAACAGCACAATTAACAAAAAACTGAGGGTTATGTTACTCACCGCCAGGAGTTTAAATCTCAAAATGCATGCGCTCGAAGCACTTCTCAGTATGGAGAACGTCGACATCTGTGCAGTAACTGAAACCTGGTTCAAGCCTCCAGAGAGCACCCCAGCACTACCGGGCTACAACTCATACCACACGTTTCGGCCACAGAACATGGACCGAAACACAAAAGGAGGACGTGTATCCATATTCATCAAGAATACCTACACCTCCAGGTTAGTGGTGCAGCATGATACCTCTGAGATCATCCATGTGCAACTAACATCGGGCAAATCTGAAATGCAAATTGTGGCCTGCTACACATCACCCTCCATGATCCAGGACCACCACTCTACCTTTCTGGAGACACTGGAAAACATGAAGGTCCTACCAAACACCCTGATATTTGGTGATTTCAATTACCCTACCATTCACCGGGAAAACTACTCGAGTACAAACTCCCAGGCCCAGCGCTTCCTGGAATTCAACAACTCAAACGCCCTGGATCAGCTGGTAAACTCCCCTACCAGAGGTGAAAACATATTGGACCTGGTCATCAACAACATGGGCGACAGGTGTTCTACACCTGAGGTCAACCTGTGACTGGTTAGATCAGACCATAAACTAATCAGTCTGGATGTCCACACCCCCCCACCACCCCCAACTAAGGAAACCACAGTAAAAAACTTTTCTAAAGCGAACTTCACCTTACTTAAGACAGAGGTGGTAAGTTTCACAGCTCCCACGCTAAAGGATAACGCTGCCCAAGATGCAGAAACCTTTACAAATGCACTCTATGAGCACCTACAAGGATGCATGGATCGTGCCATCCCTAGCAAAACCAAGACTCACTCCTCTAAGAGAAGGAAACCAGTTTGGTGGACCCCTGCCATAAACAGGCTATAATAGAAGGAGGAAACTAGTTCAGAAAAAAGCAAATCCCAAGAAGGAAAGACATCCCTGATCAGTATCAGTAAGAAACTAAGGTCCCTCATGAAATCATCCAAGGCTAACTTTGAAAGGAAAATTGCCAAGGATTCAAAAGATAACCACAAAGCCTTCTTTAGCTATGTTAAGAATCTAAGTGGCAACTCACAGATATGCACTGAACTAGTGCAAAATAGCACAAAATATACTGAACCTACTGATATTGCCAACATCCTGGGAGATAGATTCAGTGCAAACTTCACCCCCTTCTCACCTCAAAAAGGGCCCACAACAATACTGGAAAATTGTAGTGTCCCAAAAATCACAGACGCACAGATGAAAACAGCCCTTTCAAAAGCCAAAAACACAGCGTCAATGGGACCAGATGGTGTCCCAGGCTGCGTCCTGCACGAACTACAGAACAAACTATCTCCCCACCTAAACACACTGATGTTATGTGGTCCAATCTCGCCTACATTTTTACGGGACTCGGCCAACTTATTTTTTTTAGCACGAAATCTCTAATTGGCTGGGCTAACCTGGTATCCCATGTTGCACTGCTCCATAACCCTAGATCTCGTTTGCTGCTCATGTAGCTAGGATGTGGTCTCGCTTGGCTGTGGCTAAGTAGCTTAAAACTTCTTTTTTCTCACTGAATTTTGTGGTGTTTTCTCACAAAAGCTATTTTAATAGCTATTTGTTCTTGTTGTTTAGCATGTTTTGTGGTGTGAGTGATTTTATTGGTATCCCTCTGTTCCTACGGGCTAGGCCCGTTTAAATTAGAGGACCTAGTCCTCCTTCTGTTGCTTAGTTTTCCTATTTTTTCCTGTGCTTTAAAATAAAGCAGGTTTTCTTCGCTTCTGTGTGTGTGTGGATTGTCATCTCTAGGATCGTTTAAGTTAGAGATTCTTGTCAGTGGTTGTTAGTGGTGGTTCCCCCCTTAACCGTTGTTGGACTAGGGTCCTGTTGTGTTTTTGTGTTGTGTGCATTAGCTTATCGGTGGTCTTATTATGTCAAAGGAGCAAAAGGAACATAAACCTCTGGGTTTAAGAAATGTTCTAAATGCAGCTACAAGATGTCCATAACAGATGGACATTCCGTTTGTGTATACTGCCTGGGGGCTATACATTTACAAGAGTCCTGTAGCTTTTGTCACGCCTTCAGTCCGAGGGTGCTACAGGAAAGAAAAAATAAACTTATACTGAAGGGTCTTCTAAAGCCTTCCTTTGAGGAGTTCTTGGACTCTTCCTCTGGTTCACAAACTAAAGCCAAGACTTCTAAGGCTAAGAAGAGATCTCCGGCTCCATCTGTTTCATCGGAGCCACCGGAGAAGTCTACCAAATTGGATTCTACTTCCTCGGCTCCCTTGTCCTCAGGGCCGCAGGAGGTAGCTGTGGTTCTTGAATCTGCCTCGGCTCCAATTTTGTTAGAGCCCATTCAGAGCCGGTCTCCTAGTGTTAGACATGGATCCCTAGATAGGAGATCACAGTCACCTTCTCTCGCCTCCAAATCCTCCAGACTCTCTGATGTGGATGTGGAGAGGGTGGTCCAGAGGCTCTTGCAGTCACCTGTGTTGGCTAAATTATTTTCGGCTCCGACCCAGTTGGCTCCGGTGCCAGTCCCGATGAGTGCACCGATGGTTCCTCCTCCGAGAACCTCCTTGTCTTCGGAGCCAGAGTGTTCTGCTCCGGGTGATGTTCTGCCGGCGCCGATACCTCTTAAGGCTTTATCTGTGCCGACGTCGGCTCCAACCATGTCAGCTCTGTCCTCTGGTTTCGGAACCCGGGTTTCCTCTGTCAGGCCCAAGGGGGATACTTCGGGACTTATGTCAGTTCCGAGCCTCCCTCTCGGTGCTTCGGCTCAAGGAACTTCGGCTCCGGTCATGGCCTCGGAGGTTGGTCGGTCCTTGGATTTGGGTGGACCCGCCTTCGAGGCCATGAAGAGCGCACTGGCCAGATCTTCAGTGACATCACCCGGATCAGTCATTCCATCCCCTTCCACACCGGCTAGAGCCTCTGATGTCCAACTGTCAGTTGACGATGGAGCTCCAAGGTCTGGGGATACCCCCATGAGCGGTCCCCAACTTTCTGAGGGCCCCTCGTAGTCTGTGCCTGAGGAGCCCCCAAGAAAGAAGCTGTGCAAGAGGAAGCACATAGACTCCCAGGACGAGTCTCTCACCTCTCATACCAACCTCGAAGAGTCAGAGGGGTACCCCAAGTCGTCCTCCGATGACGTCTCCTTCTCTGACATCCTGGAGATTTTGAGGCAGAGAGGCGGCTGGTCATCCAAAACCCCCTCTGAGGAGGAGTCAGTATTCCTCAAGGCCTTTGGGGCTCAACCCTCCGCCTCCTGGGTATCTCCACCCTTCAATGAGCTCCTAGATTTGATCTGTCGAAGGGTGTGGGAGACTCCTGACTCGGTGGAACCTGTACCAAGACGCCCTAATTAATTTCTTTCAGCTCTCCCTTTGAAAGAGTTCCTGTCCAAAGGAGTTTCTGTGGATGCCATTGTGGTGGTGGCGGCCACTCAGCAGGAAGTAGCCGAGTCGTCTTCCTCCGTCCATCCTCCTAACAAGGAGTCCAGGAGTATGGATCGGTACGGGAAGCATACCCTCTCTTCAGCGACCTTCACCCTTCGGTCTCTGAATTATCTTTGTCATTTTACTCGGCTCCAGAGAGATCTCCTTAAAGAGTTAGGAGATACTCTAACGGGTAACGTACCTGAGGCATTAACGCAGATGGTTAACGGCCAGCTGTCTACTCTTGGCTTGATTGTCAACTCATCAATGAGGCTCATATCTTATGCAGTCGAAGGGGTGAGCAGGGCAGCTAGCTCAGGTGTAGCCCTCAGGTGGCAAGCCTGGATGCGCCTGTGTCACTTCGCGGAGGCCTTCAAGTCTTCCTTCACTGATGCCCCCTTTGATGGGTCCTCACTCTTTGGGACCAAAGTGAAAGACACCCTTACCAGATGCGAGCAAGAGGGGAAGGCCCTGTCTGCCGTAGAGGTCCATTTTTCCCTTCCATCTAGGCCTTACCCCAAGGCTCAGAGGGGAGGGAAAATGTGGTTGAAAAAGTCACAGAAGTCTTTCCCTGCCGCTCAAGGTGAGTCCCCCTCCAGAGGCAGAGGAGGGGGAGGCTATTCTGGAAGACGCCGCCCTAGGGGCAGAGGAGGCCCTTGCAATTCGGGAGACCATGATTCCTTTCGCGGGCCTCCCTATCATCGTCCCTGATGTATTGCCCGACTGTGCTATTCCAGAGCCAGTCGGGGGCCGCATTTTGTTGTACCCGGAAGCCTGGGCAAGTATCACTCAGGATCGATGGGTGCTTCGAATAGTTACCGGAGGTTATTCCATCCCCTTGTTATCAGACCCCCCGCCAGCCAAGAGAATCCCAGATGTTCCACCCAGTCAAAGGGATCACGCAACACTAGAAATTTCAAAGTTGCTGGAAAAAGGAGTAATCCAACCTGTCCCCTCAGACCAGATTGGATTAGGGACTTACTCAAGACTCTTTTTGGTGCCGAAAAAACAGGGGACCTGAGACCCATCCTGGATCTCAGCCATCTAAATCACTACGTTCTAAAGTCCAAGTTCCGAATGGTCACCCTTCAGTCTATTTTTCCGTTACTGGGAAAAGAAGTATGGATGTTCTCCTTCGACCTCAAGGATGCTTACTACCATATCAAAATGGGCAGGGCATCCAGGAGTCTCTTACACTTCTGGCTGGGAGCCAGTCATTTCCAGTTTCGTGCCCTGCCCTTTGGTCTCACCACAGCCCCCAGGGTGTTCACCAAGTGTATGGCAGTGGTGACAGCTCAACTGAGACATCAAGGATTCCAAGTGTTTCCATACCTGGACGACTGGCTCATCACCGCCCCCACCAGGCATCTTCTCATTCAGACCAGGGAAATGACCATTGCCCTTTGCCATCAACTAGGAATTACCTTGAACTGGGGAAAGTCTGCCTTGCTGCCCTCACAGCATGTCACATTTATAGGCGCAGAGCTAGACACCGTTCACATGCGGGCGTTCCTGCCCCAAGAAAGGATAGAGGTGTTGCAGGGTCAGGTTCGTGTGTTGTTACCCCTCAAGAAGGTTCAGGCCAGATGGGTTTTGCAGCTCCTGGGATCCATGGCAGCCACCATTATGTTAGTGCCTCTAGCCAGATTACACATGAGGCTTCTGCAGTGGCTCCTCTCTGCCCAATGGTCCTTTCAGAAGCTTCCCCTGTCCCATTTGATCCTACTTCCCGATCAGTGCAAACAGGACCTCTGTTGGTGGCTACGCACCGCCAACTTGAACAAAGAGAATCCATTTATTCCTATGCCACCAGTTGCCACGGTGACCACGGACGCCTCCCAGATGGGGTGGGGGGCATTATCTTGGCAGGACGGTCCAAGGCACGTGGCAAGATCACAAGGTACATCTGCACATCAACGTTCTAGAGATGAGAGCGGTGTTACTGGTGTTGCAAGCACTGCAGAGCTCTCTCCCCCTAGGAACGGTTGCAATTCACTCGGACAACATGTCCGTGGTGTGGTACCTGAACAAGCAAGGGGGATCCAGATCTTATCCCCTATGCAGAGAGGCCATGCGAGTGTGGCAGTGGGCAGTGTCTTCCCGACGGTTCCTAGTGGCAATGCACATTCCGGGGAAGGCCAATGTGATAGCAGACAGGCTAAGCAGATCTATTCTGATGCCTTACTAGTGGTCCCTGAACCGCCGAATTGAGGAACAGATTTTCAACAGGTGGGGTCAGCCTTGCTGCGATCTTTTTGCCAATCCCCACAATGCCAAGTGCAGCAACAACTTCACTCTGATCCCCCCACAGGGGGAGTCACCCAGGGATGCTGTAGTCCACGAGTGGCCTCCCGGTCTGCTCTGTGCTTTCCCTCCATTTCCTCTGCTACCAAGAGTGATTCAGAAAGCCATTTCCTCGGGAAGCAAGATGATTCTAATTGCTCCACACTGGCCTCACCAAGTCTGGTTCTCTTTTCTTCATCAGTATGCAGTGGACAGTCCTTGGACTCTGGACCCAGCACCAGACCTACTGACACACATGTCGGGACAGTCCCATCCCTCCCTGTGGACCCTCAGGTTGACAGCCTGGCTACTCCACTTCCATCCTTAGTCAGACTTCATCGTTTTTCACCTGAGGTAATACACATTTTATCTTCTTCTCATAAATCTTCTACCAGGAAGATTTATTCCAGCAAGTGGAAAAGATTTTCTATTTGGGCTCAGGTCCATGGACTGGATCCTTTCACAGCCCCCATCCCTGCTGTCTTAGATTTTTTATCCACACTTTTTCAGCAGGGTTCTGTCCTGCGACCATTAAGGTCCAGCTGGCCACTATTTCTAATTTTCATACCTCTTACGAACCTTCTGTCATGG